>NC_135566.1:18332500-18405000 GCF_964340395.1 Glandiceps talaboti | reverse complement strand
CGAAAGCACTACTTCGAATAAAACTTTGACCACACTCGAGCTCCTTACATAGAAATGGTCTTTCATTTGTATGGATCCTCATATGCTTTTTCAGATCACTATTTTGAGTTAAACTTTTGCCACATGTACACTCCTCACATTTAGTGGCCAAGATATAATAGAAAATAACTTGGGCTTGAATGCGACAGATTCCCGTCACCTCTGGTTGGTTCTCTGAAATCGCGAGTTTAGAATCGTGTACAGTACAAGGACTCCAACCCTGGTTGATTTTATTAGCAAATGCACTGATGCATTCTATTTACTAGTATCAGAAGGTAAAATGTAGACTGTCAACAGTCGTCTTGACTTTTTTGTAATTTATCTTTAATACTATTGTTGCCGCTGAAATTATTAGAATACTGTGTTCGCTGAACGTTCTATGAAGTCAAGAAGACTGTTCTAACTCACCTAGACTGTCAACAATAGTCTTGACTTTTTTGTACTCTATCTTTAATACTATTGTCGCTGGAATTAATAAAATTAAACATAACATGGTGTGGATGTTCTATGAAGTCAAGACAAAGCTAGATTATAATTATGTACATGTGTTCGAATCCTCAGTGATCATAATGAGTGAGTAGCGCTTTCTGTATGTGCATTGTGCATACAGACTTTTCTATTAGATTGTATGTTATAGGTTATGTATTTGCACACAACTAGTATTTAAAAAAAAAACATTTCAGAAGGATTTTTAGGAATATAATCTCCGTCTGAATACTGAGTAGGTAAAATGTAAAAAAAATCGAAGACGTTCTAAACACCGTTTTCTTCCTAATCTCTGTCTCTTTTTTATTGCCCGTCGTCGCGTCCCTGGACTGCGCGCCGAATCACAGCGATCAGGGGTTACGACGGACAATGTCGAACATTTTCGACAGATTTGGAACACACACATAGCAATACACATTGTTACGTCACGAACGATTTTCAGGATCGATCAGGAATTCTGCAACAATGGGGCAACAGATGAACATATGTAGACAATTGTACAAAATTTGAGTAGCTTTGGCCTACAAGTATAATAATGCAAAGTCCGGATTCTTCTGATTTCCATCTTGTTGAAGAAAAAGCAACTAACATGTCGTCGGAAATGCACCCTGAACATTTGTTCCAACAAGGCTGGAAACGCGCAGACTGGGGAAATCTACCGACCACTGTGTTGACAGATATTTTTTATCTACTGGATGACAAGTCTAGAGGACGGGCCGGAGTGGTGAACAAACACTGGCACAATGTTTACAAAACACCGAGACTCTGGAGAAAGTGTCACTTTAGGCTGCACGGATCATTCCGTGACGAGCGGGCTATCAAGTACGCCCGCACCCTGGGACGTTACATGCGAAGTGGCTATATAACATGCGGAATCCATAGCGACCGCTTTGCTCGAAGATTTCAGAAATCCCTAACTTCATATCTCCATTATTTGTATAACCAAAGGACTCAGCTCGAAGACCTGGCCTTTACCAGATTTGAACTTGAACGATACTTCAGAAATCAAGATATACGTTCAAAATTGATCAGATCGTTGAAAAGATTTTTAAGAATCCAAAGGAGGCTTGTTTATTTCGATATGACGTCATGCGCAATGGGTGAACTCGAGGGGTACCAAGTATTACAGGCGTTGACGAACAAGTGTGATGCAACTGTCCAATTCTTACATTTAGAGGATTTCTTTGGGTCACACATTTCTGTGTATCGCTCGCAAGAGTTCGTTGACGTAATGTCTAAGTTCAAGACTTTGAAAGTGATAAATATGAACTTCAACTGCCTGTCAAACAAACTTCTGTTAAGTCTTGCGGAAACCTGCGGAAGAACTTTGAAAACGCTCAATATAAAATGCTTCCGTGATGATCCGTACTCGCAAATTATTTGGGGCAGTTCATGGGGCGAGCTGAAACGAGCATGTACTAATAATCTATCTGTGTGTATCTGTTTTGATGGAGTCTACGCGTATGAAATAGTGCGACGAGTGCTAAACCCTGCTATACCATTGAGTCATGTCGACTTGTATGGAGACAATGAAGACGACACATTCGATCCGGATATCACACTCCGATACTTGGCGTTGAACTTCAACGACACCTTGCAAGAGATTCACCTTGACGTTCAACCTGGTTCTCTGGAGGTAGGCCACGGTATGCTCACTCTGGTGAAGGAGTGTAAACAACTTTTCCAACTCGAAGTTAAAACGATGGTTGTTGATCTATTCTCGCTGCACCAAATGTTCCTCTACATAAAAGATGAATTGGTTACTCGTGGAGAGCGCCCTCGCCTCGAAGTGTTCAAATTAGTTATTAATATGATGCCATTGGAATACTACGAAGAAATGGCTACGATTTTCCAGGAATTCCGCGACTTGTTCGAGGAAAATAATTTGGAGTATCATTTCCAGGGATTTGATGAAAATGGAAGAGCTGTGGCTGAAGTGTGAAGTTTACCTGAAAGACGGATATCGTGTTATTATTCAAGGGACGTAAAGTATATTGGGGATTAGTTGCATGAATATAAACAACCCAATTTCATAGTTTCCCCACAAAGTTTTGTGTCAATATTTTGCAATCTATAAAATTTGGATAATTTTCTGTCTTCACCAGAATAACGATTTGTAAAAACGATGCAATTGTTTCAGGAAATACAGTTGACATTAAATAAAACTTGAACTTTTTTCTTTGCATCTACGGAAATCTTTATTGGCAGTTCCATTTACCGACATAAGGTTTCTGTCTGCCGAAAACCATTTTGTATGATAAAGATACGTTTTGGTGAAACGAAGTTTTATCTAACAGATAAACTGCCATCCGACATGATATGTTTTACAACGAACTGTCCATTAGTTAATCAACAGTTTAGGCGGGAAAAAATAATTGTGTGTTTCCAATAACATGTTCTCTGTAAAAAGGGCAGGTATAGGTCAAGAATTTATTTTATTTTATCTTTACCCCTTTAATTGTTTTTTTTTTTTTTTGAAATATATTGCTTCGACCAAAAAGTAATAAACGAAACGTCCACCAGACTACCCCTTCTGTAATAGTTTGATGAAATATGTATAGACAGCACTGGGGAAAGAAAACAGTCTACGTACGAAAATCTATTTTGTAAGGTCGAAGACAAAGCATTTCTTACATTTTTGTTTTAAATGTATAGAATGTTTATGATCAGGGAACAGTTCAGGGAAATATCGTCGTAAGATGACATGCCTATTTACGGCACCCATAAAACACGTAAAATTACGTTTTTATTACTTTTTACGAGAAAGTCATGCTCAACGCCTGAACATATTATCATTTTCCTCAATATATTTTGCCAAATTTAACATGTTTTGGGTGGAATTTTAGAACTCAATTACCGAGTTACTCTACTCAGCTTTATGTACTTAAGTAAAAAAATCCGGGTTTAAATTCATGGAAATGCATCATCGTAAAACCACAGACCCCTTTACGGCATCGTCCAAGAAAACAATTGCTCTGGTTTGTGAGAATGTGAAATAATAGTGCCGATGATAGTAAAAATGAAACTTGATTTGACTTTTGGTTGCTAGCTCCATTCAAAATAGGGAACTTGCAAACCCGCCATGTTGAATGTTGCATCGTGGGAAATGTAATAATAAATACTCATCAATTAGTATTGTAAACAATATTGTTATATTGTTTATAACCACGAACGATCAATTCATATTTAGCCTGACCAGTGTGGGAGGTTTATTTCATCGGTAACTCCAGATAATTATATAAGATATTACGATAACCACAGATAATTCCATAGTCCTTTGTATCTGATCATGCTCAGTCTGGATTGCAAGTTCCCTATTCCCTTCCATGATGAACGACGATTTAAAAAATGTGGTTTAATTAAGTACTAGCTGCTAAATCGTGGGTTTGTTCTAATTAATGAAAAAAAATCCCGATTTGATTAATAATACATTTAATTAACTACAGATTCTCTCTATAAATTTATTCTTATAAATTAAAAATTAAAAACATCCGTTTAATTAAAAATACCATTAAATTGAATTGACTGCGTCATCACAGATCTGGCTCGTAAGAATGTGAATATGTTGCTTCTATGTTGTTTTCATCTCTACAATGTTAAATTTAACAAAGCTATTCCAGGTCTATATGACTTTCAACACAATATCAGGATTTTATAATTCTCAACTCGATGAAAAAATAAGTTCTAGGCAAAATGTGTTGAATTGACAGAGCAAACGGTATACAAACTCGATACTACGTGTTAAGAGCCACGTCGTGATGTAGAACGACCAGGGTATATATTCCATATTTATGGCTTGTGATGCACTAATACCTCGAAACATTAAGTCTAACGACATTTGTACACGTACACATCGCTAGGCACTAACACTTTCAGTCAATATTTAATTAAAATCTGTAAGTGGGAAAATAACAAATAATTGAACTTTTAACCTCAAAATATTTACACTCATATGTGGCGTAGTTGACATTTGTAGTAAAAATACCTGCCGAATGAAACGTAGGTATCAGTTTTGTTTCACAATGTGGTCGACGTCACGGTGTAAATTTAACAAAAGAAATGTGTGAGTGACATATTTAGCATTAATAATGGTTATGTATTAAGGCCCCTCTAGCTGTAATAACTGGAAAAAATATTTTTCGAAACTGCATTTTAGTTTCTAATTATTACCTCCGCCCACGATATTGTCATCAAAGTATCTCAAGATGAGATAAAGACTAATTCATTACATTTTGTGTCGATCTGATTCCGGATTTTCATTTCACTGAAGGTTTTGTAAAACCATTTTAAATTCCGTGACATATTCTGAAATTTAGTACAATTATACAAAATTTCATACAAACATTTTTCACGAAGTGGTAGAAAGACTTTAATCTGTAAAAGACAAATTATTGCATGTATAAAGTAAACACTCGGTGCATGCAGTTGTCACACCATTCTGTTAATTTCAGCGGCAACACTATAGTATTAAAGATAAAATTACAAAAAAGTCAAGACGACTGTTAACAGTCTACCCCTATAGTGTGCTCCTGGTTTTAGAACAAAAATCCACTGGTCATGGAATTTCAATTTTTGAATTAAATCGACGCTTTTAACTGAAGGTTTTGTGGATAGATAATTAAATCACATTTCTAATTAAATCCACACTACTGTTTCATTCATTAGAACAAAATCGCGATGGGAAATCCAGTACTTAATTAAACTGTATTTTAAATTAAATCTGCATTTTTATTTCAAAAAGAACAAACTGTCGATCTAGTCATGGAGACATCCATTATCCCAAGACTTATAATGTAATTCATAAAAGTTACTTCATGACTAGGCAAACATTAGCAGCAGCAGCAACAACAACAACAACAACAACAACAACAACAATATTGCAAAAATATCTGTACGAAACTTTTATTGTATTTTTCAATGGCTCAATATATCGAACAGAAATAGAGTTTAAATAATTAGAACTAGTCTAAGAACAGACAGTGGAATGCATATGATTAAAAGCGTGATCTCGAAAGAGACAACTTCTTGGAATATACCTAATGGTACATACAGGTGCAGTGAATAGGCAGATTTGTGGTTTATTAGTTATATGTTGTTTCAGACAAAAATGGTGCTTTTAATAGAACCCCCCCCCCAACAAAAATGTGGGAGAGTATTTAGCTGTTCATATGTGGCGTCCCACTACAGATGAAAGATAAGTGCCCTCCCTCCCTCCCTCCCTCCCTCTGGGTTTCAACTTGCCCGCCAGCCCACTACCCACCCAATATTATGAATTATTAATATCCACTCCCCACCAAAAAAATGTTTGTGCTTTCTACTATACCAACAATTCATTTTGACTGACACAATGTGAGCCCCTCGCTCTACAATTCAATGTTTTTACCTCTTCCACTGTATCAAACTCAGCACGTCCCCGCCTCAATTAGTCCTTCCTTGCTCCCCTCCCGCTACCGATCGAAAAACAATTGCCCGCCCACAGAAAAATTGCATAAGAACAGCTTTTTGAAACGATCTTAGAATAGCGTCGTTGACTGCACTTGTACATATCTGACCGTCTTACTTCACGACCAAGTCGTAATATTCTTGGTGGGATCGTTGCTTGTCTGTGTTCCTTCAGTACTAAACTGATGATAGATACCGATACCATACATACATGGTTATACACATGTTTTGGATGGTTTTGATGAAATGTTTTAATATAAAGAGCACGGTCTTGAAAAGGGCATCTTTGAGCGGAATGTTGTAAACACAGAATATACCTCATGGCTATATAAAATTAATAAATATCTTTACGTCATGCCTCAACTGATCAGCTAGCCATCACGTATTGTGAATTAACTCGGTCTATCTATATTTTCATTATATTAATACTTAATTTAAGGAAAACAAATTCTCTACTTCATATGAAATTAATGAAAATAGCTTCATTTAATCTCGGTATTTATATTGACATTACCTGGCCTTGACTTCGATGTTTACACGTTTCCACGAATCATATGTCGTTAATTTGAAAACAAACGAAGGTGTTCGAAATGAACATTTGTTTTCAGCGAATCAATTTAGTGTCAACGTCTCACGATTGTTGATTAAGAAATATGTTATGTTGAATAACACGTGACAAGCAGAAGTCGGAAAAACCCAGATTGATGACACATTGATAATAATAAGTTTATTGATTTTTGATAATCATTTTCACCTTGAAATGCCTTATATATATTACTTCACTGTATACATATTTATATCTAAATTTGCTTTGAACAGAGACACGTTACTTCTAACCATCGCTTGTACACCTTGATCTAACGGTACATATATTATAGCACTACTTGAGGGTAAGTTCATATGACAGTCTCACAGTTCAATTGCTCTCGCTCTCTCGCTCTCTCTCTCTCTCTCTCTCTCTCTCTCTCTCTCTCTCTCTCTCTCTCTCTCTCTCACGCGCGCGCGCGCTCGCTCACTCACTCACTCACTCACTCACTCACTCACTCACGCGCGCTCTCTCTTTCATAAATATATCACGTATATGTCTGTCTGTCTGTTTGTCTGTCTGTCTGTCTGTCTGTCTGTATATATATCTGTCTGTCTGTCTGTCTGTCAGTCTGTCTATCCACTTCTGTGTTTTTCATTTTATGTAATTCCTTCCAAGTCTTACAAGTTACTTTTATTTTACATTAATTTCTTAAGGTAACCATGGTGATGAATGTAACTATGACTGCACACTTTCATGCAGAAAACAATTCTTCAAACTTAAATCCCGGTGTATTCATCACAAACAACAGCCATGGAAATGCGAATGATTGGATCAATGGGTCTTATGGATATTTAGTCAAAACTCTATATTTCATTGTCAGTGTTACTGGAATCACAGGCAATTTACTGGTTATCATCGCCTTTTACCAAGTTAAACAACTCCGAAACCTCACAAATCGCTTTATCGTCAGTTTGGCAATCACTGATCTCATCGCTTGTTTGATGATGGCTCTCCTCAAACAGTTGCCAGGATACCGACTTCCGTCTGGAGTGTTTGGAGAAATAGTTTGCAGGATTGTCACTTCCGAGTTCTTACTTTGGGTAACAT
The DNA here is from genome assembly GCF_964340395.1 of Glandiceps talaboti. Classification (NCBI taxonomy): domain Eukaryota; kingdom Metazoa; phylum Hemichordata; class Enteropneusta; family Spengelidae; genus Glandiceps; species Glandiceps talaboti. The sequence continues at coordinate 18,397,397 of NC_135566.1, read as the reverse complement.
GTGGAACTTCCGTCTGGCATCTAACAGCAACATCACTTGAACGTTACTATGGTATTGTCCACCCGCTGAGTTATCATAACATCTTTAACAAGAAGACAGTTCGTGGCATTATCTGCCTGATTTGGATAGTAGCAATACTACTAAATGTCTATTTTGTATTCATATTTCACGTTAGTTCTGACGGGACTTGTGTTGTACGATGGCCGGGACAAAAAGCCCAAATCGTGACGGGTATCGCCGTCATCCTCCTTACTGAAGTTGTACCGGTATCAATAATGCTACTTACTTACACAAAGATTATCCTGTCTCTTCGAAGTGACGAACGACACCTCACAAATACGGGACAAGGCGAGAACAGCAAAGCTATGCTTAAACTGAAAGCCCGCAGAAATGTGATCAAAATGCTCTGCATGATCGTTATAACATTTTTAGTGTGTTTCACGCCAAATCAAGTTATATTTTTTATGTACAATCTGGGATACGAAATCGATTTTAATGCAACTTACTACCAGATTAGTGTATTTTTAGTGTTTGCCAACTCCTGCATAAACCCTATAATATATGCATTGAAGAATAACAGTTTCAGACGTGGTCTCCGTTTATTATTTTGTGGAACCAGGAACCAAGTGGACCCAGAGATTGCCGTGGTTTTCACTCCAGCGAGTATGAGAACATATTAAGTACACATGTATATTTGCATATATATATTTCATTCGTTAGCCTATGTATTTGTATATTATGACGTCATATCACAGGATATTGATCTAAACAGCATAAAGTTGCATTGAACCATCTCATAGATTTGTTGTGAATTTTATTTTTATTTTTATTTTTCCATATTTCAATTTTTAATGTGTACCTCATGACAGTCACATGGTGGTACACAACGATGTAAAGCTGTCGATGACATCTAAACAGCATAAACTTATTTTACATTGAACCATTTCATAGATTTGTTGTGAATTTTTATTTGTTTGTTTGTTTGTTTGTTTGTTTGTTCGTTCGTTCGTTTATATATGTAATTATTTATTATCTATTGATCCATATTTATGATTTGAACCATTTCATTGCCTGATGACATGAATTTATACTGAAAAAGATGTAATAAAGTATTGTTTCAATTATATAATCATGTCTGACTCATTGAATTATTTTATAGTTATCTACAAGTAATGTTACATTCTGTTACATGCTATGTTACTTTCGCAAGTAAAAGTTGGTGTATAAATCCTCATGGGTGATATTTCTGATTTCTGTGATAAAACAAACAGAGAGAGAGAGAGAGAGAGAGAGAGAGAGAGAGAGAGAGAGAGAGAGAGAGAGAGAGAGAGAGAGAGAGAGAGAGAGAGAGAGAGAGAGAGAGAGAGAGAGAGAGAGATATGGGGGGAGGGGGGGGGGCAGTAGATTTGCAATATAGCATATCTATACCAAAAGAATAGAATTGTAATATTTGAAAGTAGATATACATAACAAATAAATCCATTTTCCGCTTTCAAAATATTTTAAAACAACAGCATGAACAACAACAACAACAACAACAATAACAACAACAACAACGATATGTATGATGTGTTCTACTAACCTACATAAAACGATTATCAAATGACACTACCATTCGCAATCCTTGGGAATGTCTGAACAAGGAAAGTACACGTTTTGAAATTCTTGGAAACACTTCAACTACTGCGATGAAATGTTTATCGCAAATATTTTTTCACCACTCCGGGGCATTGACTTTGAATGACCTTTATACCTGCCATTACTTTGACAGGTGAATAGTATATCGATCCATTACAGTGTTTGATGTTATTAGGACTGGATACAAAGTGTGAATTATGGGATAAGTGAAAGAACAAGTGTGTTTAATATAATCTCGGTTGAATAATCTAGGTATAAGATCTTATAAGGGACCGTCTCAGATTGTCGTCGCATTTGGAAATTGTTCATATCCCACATTTAAAAGTGCGATATTGACATCAGGGATTGACATAGCGGTAGAAATACAGCTTTACAGTTTAAAAAAGATTTCGAACATGATCTTAGAGGAAAACTGAACACAGCACTGTAGAAAGTCAGTCTTATCGTTCTAAAGCATCCAGCAGGCATTGCCCAATAACAGGAGGAAAGTTCAGTGTTAGTGCAGGAGGAAACTGGAGTACCCCGAGAAAACCTGTGTTGTTCGGTAGAGCCAAAGTGAACGACACTCTTCTTACTGTACGTGGTAAATTTAATGAATGGGTTCGAACCCTGACCGGAGTGGTAAGAGAAGCAAGTGGTTATATCACTCGGCCACTGACAACCCGACTTAATTTTAACATCGAGAGTGCCATTAGGCTATATATGCAGGAACATTCTCACAGAGTAGAACTGTGTTAAAAACTGGATATTCTACCTTTGGCGGAACATGAACAAATACACATCACGTACAGCCAACGAGTCAATTTACTGATTTCATTCTAAACCAGATGTAATTAACTGATCATGCCTTCCCTAACTACAAATATATTTGTTCCCAAACACATCATTGTTGGTCAGGAATTAAATATTATTAGCTATAGTCACCATACATGATGCACCAAATATATCGAATATACAAAACTATATGCAACTTTTGAAACAGGCCACTGTTGTCTAATTTGCCAAATTTCATTAATTATGCAAATGAATTATTAAGATATGGCTACATCAACATTATTGTCACCAATCTATGTACCAAAGTTGACAAGATTCGAAACGTGCATTCTCAAGATAATAAATAACAAAAATAATTACTAATTATATTAAATTTCAAACTACATCAACAGTATCAAACACGAGCGCTAGGTTACCATAAATGCTGGTACCAAATTATATGAAATCTGTAGCTTGCATTCTTAAAATATAGCCGAATTACCGAAAATGATTAATTATGCAAATGGGTCCACAAAGTATATTATGTCATATCATATTTCAAAAATATGTTAGCAACATTATTGCAAAATTACAGGATTTAAGGTACTAAGTCAGGCCATTATTCTCAGTAATATGATTCGATGGTAGTTTTTGTTCTGTCTTGTTTTGGCATTTAAATTTGCCAGTTACTATAAGCCTTTGACAAGGGTCGCAGTTTAAACATTTGGTTGCCGCGACGGTGCCGGTTGAGACACATGCACCTGGGAATTTGACATGTTTAGATAGTTACCACATGAACAGCTAACACAATTCTTTTTAGTTCAGAATAGTCAGAATTTTTTTCCACTTTTGGCCTGCGACAATTACAAATAAGTCCTCCAGCCCAACCGCCAAAAAATCAAATGTGCACCCTTATATATTAACTGTGATATACGTTATCATCGATGAATTTACTTTGATTTACTTTGATTCTGAGTCACACAGGATAATGTTCTCACGGCTATCTACGCATCGCATTCGCAGTAATTAATGTTGCCATAACAACCAAGGTTGCCATAGTAACTAACTTCCTGAATTGCGAAATTAGCACCATGGTTTAAATGAGAGATTGAACTCTTTGAACCCAATGATCGATCACAGTTCAAGTTGAACTTGTTGACATAAGTTGATGATGTGTTAGTGGCGATATCCGCAATTCTTAGAAAGATACCTATATATCAGTTTCTAAGACAAACAACATGATGTTGACACAGCGCACTTACACTAAAAGCTTTTTGGTCTGCCTTTTAATTTTCAGGAGTAATTTGAATGAGTAATTATTTTTGGCAATTCATCAATATTTAAGGATTGTAATCTTCTTATGTCGTTTAGTTTGATGATGATTACTTGCACGTCCTTTTAAAGCTAAATTATGTAGTTTGTTATCGTAATCAATATTTTGCATAATTAATTATTTTCGGTTGTAAGCTTTAAATTGTGTATAATCTGGTACATACATTGGCGATAGCAAAGTAATATTCACAAGTCGTTTAGTGTTCTACATATTTTGATTATGCTTAAACTTCTTCTTAAAGCTTATTGATGTAGTTTGTTATTGCAATCGTCATTTTGCATAATTATTGATTTTTGGTTGCTTTATAAATTTTGAATAATCTTGTATATTCATTAGCGATAGCAAAGCACATGTGTCTGATATAGCAAATGTTGAATTCTAAAAGTATTTTATAAATAATTTGCACAACTTATACATTAATTGGCGATAGCAAAGCAGTCTTCACAAGTTTAGTGTTCTACATATATTTCATAATGAGGGCCTCAATGGAAAGAAGTGTTTCATTTACTTTAGTATTGTAACACTTATCTGATTTCCCTGAATAGATATATTTTATTATTATTATAATGCTAAATTACACTTCCTATTAAAGCTTTATATTGATGTAGTTTGTTATAGTAATACTTATTTTGCATAATTAATGATTTTCGGTTGTAAGCTTTAAATTTTGCATGATCTGGTACATTCATTGGCGATAGCAAAATAAAGTTTCAAATGTCGGTTAGTTTTCTACATATTTTGATGGTGCTTAATTGCACTTCCTTTTAAAGCTAAATGATGTAGTTTGTTATTGTAATCAATATTTTGCATAATTATTGATTTTTGGTTGCTTTAGTCACACATTTTGTATAATCTGGTATATTTATTGGCAATATAGCAAAGCACATGTGTCTGATATAGCAAATCATGAATTTTAGAAGTATTTTATAAGTCATTTGCATAACTAATAAGTTTTGGTTATTATGAAATATCTTGTAAATGCAAGCTTCAAATTCCATGTAATTTGGTATATGCCTCGAATAAAGTTTTTAATTTCATTGCAATTAGTCATTTGCATAATTCACGAATTTGCTAATCATGCAATATCTCAATGTGGTATACACGTGATGATAAAAGGACATAAGAACAAAAATCCTTATGGAAGGCATTACAATTTACACATGTGGTTTGTTTTGTGACCACAGATTTGATCAATTTATATATAGTGCAGTGGTGCTTCACAACGCGACGCACTTTCCTAGGAGCGCGCCCTCAGTCAGGTCAAAACACTTTTCAACCTTTGACCTCTCACGTCACCTGACTTTAAATCACAACCAGCGGCGATGGCTCCCAAATGGTGTCAGTTCGTTGTTGATGCCACGTTAGAATATGACACTCCGAAAATCGTCCATATAAAAAGCAAAAAAGTTGGCTTTATCAACAGGATAATACAGCTAGCTATTATAACTTACATCGTCGGGTAAGTGTAAATCATGCTACTGTGTATTTTATGAGGTTACAGGGTTACACCCCCTCCTCGGCGCGGCGACCAGCGACGCTCGAGTCTCAGTTTGAGCATGAGACGGTGTGTTATATACCTGACAGTAGCGGTATGTAAAATAATGTATCCCATAGGTGACAGGGGAAATGAAAGGTACATTTTTCCATTAATCGCTTACACCATGGTGGCTTATACTTCCATGCTTACACATTGTTTGAATATGATAACAACAACAATACATGCTTTAAAGTGATCATATGGATGAGGATTGGGTATTTGTTTTTAATTTTTAATTTATAAAACAATTTGGATCATGGCTTTCTAATTGCAAAATCAATGTGAAAGTGAAACAACACATGCCAAGTCCATGGTTGCAACTCACTAAATTGCAGAATATAAATATGTAAAATATTTGTTATTGTACGTACCATAACAAACAGTTAACACATATTTGTTTTACCTTTTGCACTGTATTGTATGCATACCTTAATACTGACTTATAATAACTTATATATGATTACTCCAGGCCACATGTAGAAACGATCATCGCCAGTGATACAAATCAGGTGTGTGCTAGGGAGTCTAACATAATGCCAATCCCTTTATCAACCCTTATCCTGACTCCCTAGCTTGAATATAATATCTATTGTACAGTCGGTCCACTGTTCTGTAGTCAAGATTACATTCAGTTATATAATTACGTATCATTTGAAAGTAAAAACGTGTAAATTGTAAATTAGAATTAAATTATTTATAATTATTTTTATAGTATAGTATAATATTATAGTATAGTACATTTTATTTGACATAAAATAATATAAAAAATACATTATTTAGAGTCTAATAATGCAGTGCAGGGAAAAAGGTAAGGCGAGATTTTAATATAGGCAACACGTTTATGAGATATGAACATCAGAATAGTAGTGAAACACTCAACAAATAAACCATTTCATTTGCTTCTGTGCAGTGCTGTATGCTATAGCTATTATAGGAGTCATTCATTTTCAGTGTGTCTGCAGTTATATTATAGTATGGTATGGGTAACATATGGTGCCAGTTATTTGTGCTTCTCTGCCCATTATCCGTATTTATTGTTGAATTTGAATGGCAAAAAGCAAACAGATGTACACAGCACTGCTTATATACCAGTTAATGCAGTCTGACCTTTGTATATTCATGCATAGTGAGGGCTTGCATCTGTGTGTGTGTACATGCATTAATATATGAGGGGGAGGGGGAGGGGATCTTTTCCACTTGTCAATATCTGTACATATCTGTTAGTTATGTAATGGATACCAGATGTGATCCACTATAATCGTAGGATATATTTGACAATTTATCGACAATTCTCAAAAATGGGCCCAAATAATTCTTGAAAAAAAAAGTAAAATATAATGACTTTGTTCCCCACTGTTTTGGTTCTGCATGCAATAAAACACCCTATATGTATACTGTATGATATTTGAATCATGCTAACGTTTGAAATGCAAGTAAAACTATTGATACTGAAAATAAAGTGAACAGTAAATGTACATGTAGTGATGTTCGGCTAAAGGTAAATGCCATGACAGGAAATAAAAAGCCACTGTTGTAAACTTTGGGCTCTGGAGAGTTATATCATGATTTCACATCACTAAGTTTACATTACATACAATTGCTGAGAAAAAAACGAGTGGAAATTTTCCTTTGTCGATTGAACAGTGGAGGTCCTAATGAACTACTATGGACATACATAATGTCTTGGGCTTTTACATATAAGAATGTTTACTGACGCCCATGAAACAATGCATGTCCATGGGAAGGAAATTCCACTGAACAATGAATGAGGAGCAAGTTTCACCTTGGTGTTTTTCAGCAGTCATACATAATATACATGCAAGTATTTCAAAATTATGCTATGACTCTCTGCAACCTAAAGTCGATGAAAATGTCACTACTTCCTGCAGAGATGTGGACCCTTTTATATTATGAGATAATAATGATATAATATAAGAAATACATACATGTCTGCTAAACACAAGTGCTTGTTTTATATTCAGGGGTGAACAAATCATTTTGTGAACTGATGGTCCCCGGACCAGTGCCTTAAAAAATCCAGTGGTCCTGCTGAAAGAATTAGTGGTCCCAGGTCCCGCTAATGTGAAACATTAAATCTTACCTATGAATCTGTATATTCAGACGACTTTTTAACATAGTTATTAACAGTAAGGTATTGGTCCGATGGACCAGACAAGGTAAAATTTGGTAGGTCCGCCCAAAAAAATCACTCGTCCCAGACCCAGGACCAGTGGATTTGTTCACCCCTGTTATTAGTTCATAAAGCAGTGTATTTGTATATAAGGATCCCAGTACAGTTATTCTACAAAGGTAACTATCGGTACTAGGGTATTCATACAAAATATGAATTATGATTTGTCATATTCAACTGGTATATCATATATCAGGATTTTTTTTTGACAAATACAAATATGAATTTCAAACATATTGGAATACTAGGTAGGTGTGCCAGCAGGCAGTTAATCTTTAATTGAACTTCATGTGGCTAAAGGAGAGGTTGTATTAAAAGATAATTCAAAATCATAAATTGTGCACATCTTGGAGTAGACGCAGTGAATCAATTTGTATACATGTATGTATGTATGTACGTACGTATGTATGTATACCGGAGTTGATACACTGTTTGTTATCTTGTGTCATTCCTCGTCAAACTTACAATCCAAAAACAGCCTTCAAACCATCCTATGGTTTTAGTTGTTACGCCTGTACAGTGGTACGAATGACATGAAAATGCCAAGTTGGGCTTCATCATGGTGTACGTTTCTCATGGACACTTTCCTGGAATATGACACACCCAAACTTGTGTGTATCAAGAATACGGCAGTGGGTGTGGTCAATAGATTAGTACAATTAGGAGTTATCATTCATATTATTGGGTAAGTTGATATCTCAAAAATTATGAAAAAATTATAATGAGAATTTGCTAGAAATTTATTGCATTAATTGGGTTATCCATGGTGTAAGTGTCTGGATGATGAAAGAAAATGTGTTATGTAGTAAACTAGGGACGAAGTAGAATAGTGGTCCACTTAATACATTGTGGAACACCGATGCTTGTACTTGCTGACCTGTCTCTGACCCCAGCAAGTGTTCAGACCACTCACAGTGTAGCCTGCCATAGTCTGGGTACATTTGTCGGAACTTAAGTATATCACATTTGTCAGACAACTTTCAGTCAAACAATTACAAATGTAGCTGTGTTTAGACAAATTGATTTTACATGTATTGAATAATAACATCCGGCATCTAGTAGAGTTGCCATCTCTGTGTACAGTGTAATATGGTATGCAAAACAACAAATATGGAACATTGATAATGTTATGTGAGCAACTGTTTTATAGTTTGATATAAGGGTGACCCTATCTTTTTATGTTTCTCATTACTTTTTCATGGCAACTATATAGGTTGGTCGATAAAAATATAAAAAATCATCTTCTTTTCTCTGCTTCCCCTTTTCCTCCTCTCTATCTTCTTTTTATTAGCTCCGCTGTCAGCGAAAGCTGAAAGCGTAGCTTTAGGTATAGGTGGGTATTGAGGTATAGAGAGTAGAGTGAATCATAGGTGTCCGTCAAACTTTTATATCTTCACTATCTACTCCGAAAGTGACAGTCGGAATTCTTCGATATTTGGTGTGCATGTTCCCTGGGGGGAGGCTATTCAGATTTGTTCATGCCAAGTTGATCTGTGCCATTTTCAATTTTTTATGATTTTTTTTCCAAAAATGTCATTTTCATCAACTCCTCATAAACTTTAAGTCAGATTGCTTTGATATGTGGTGTGTTGATGCACAGAGGGTACCTTACTTAGATTTGTTAATTTCAAGTCAGCACGTCTTCTCTTCTATTTTTTATGATTTTTTTTTTTGAAATTTGAAAAAAAATGAATATGTTAATGAGTATAATGACCGACGCCATATTGGAAATCACTCCGCGAGACTTTAGGTAAAGTGCAACTTTTCAAAAGACACTATTGACGTCAAACAAGCAATGTAATATGTGCTATAGTCTTAATTCTACGCATTGTGCGCCCAAATGACAAATATTTGTTCGAAAAAGGGTTGTAAACTTCAAATCCAATTCTCCATCCACCCCTCCTACAGAATGGTTCATTCCAGTATATGCACCTCCCTCATGATCAAGTTTGAATGCCTGTGAACTGAAGTGTATGGGACGATTTTTGACAGTCAGTCGTCAATAAAAACGATAATACTCTTTCTAAAATTTCCACATTTTGAAAGGGAAAGTACTTTGTGGTTCATTTATGGAGTTTTGTTTTTGTACGATCAATATTGGTGGCAAAATTACAGCGTCAAAATTGCCGATGTGGTAGTTCCGTACGGCGACAATCTCAAGTACCCGGATGTACGAGCGACTAACCCGGAAGCAAGTCGTTGCCAGCCGTACGTTACAGTGTTAACATCGTCCGAGAAATCGCTGCGTTCAGAATGTCATTATTCACAGAATTGTTTCTTTCGAGTGAAAACCCGTCTTGAATTGTATAACTCTAACAAATGAAGACATGTCAAGTTATATTTTGAAAGTTGTATCGCTAGTTTGAGACGATTTGCTCACGTACTATCGAGGCTTGGACCTTACTCCAGTTCAGCGGGAAGTTTAGCCAGTCCGATAATTCTTTCTGGTTTAGTTTACAACACTTTTGATCACACAGATTTTGTTTTTGTGATGAAAAGAAATTTAAAAAAAGATCACTTCAACCATTTCGTTGTGTTTTCTTTATGAAAGGTAATCGAACATGAACGAGTGTTACCACTGTAACCAGGAGGGTCTATGCTGTAACGTATAGCAAGGGTTCGACATACACGTACACGCTGGTCCGCGAGTCGAGTAACTTTCTGTGATAGGGAGCTCAGAATTCAAACCACCGGCTATATGATGAATTCACGGTCATAGTAAAATTCATTTGATTTTTAATTTGCTATTTTGACCAACTCCGGTTGTCTATTCGCGATAAAATTACGATTAGTTTGGAAACGGGGTAGATTTTCTATGATTCCGTGTCATAAAAGCATGTGTTGTGTAGTTTTCGAAAAGCACACCCGGTGGGAAAGTCGCCCAACAGGCGATCTCGCGCCATTGCTGTACTACGTGGCACTTTATTCTGGCGGGGTGTCTCTTGAAAACGGGAATAGCGAAGGATGAGCCAATCAAGTGAGACCTTTCAAATGTAGCTAATATTATAGCCAATAAAATTAGTTGTACGATGATTTGTGTATAATAAGGGTAAGGCTGGCCTCTACACTGTACTGGCCACGTTCAACGGAAGTAAGGGAAGCTCAATCATAACAATGGTGGCTGTCAAAATCGAAGACGCGATTTGACCGTGTTGTTATTTCAGTGAGTTTATTCAGCAAGAAAACAACGTGTTCTATGTTTTTGTACTTCCTACATGATGTGATGATCGTTTTTTTACCGGTACAACTTACAGCCTACAATGAAACTGCTAACTTATTAGTTAGTAACACTGACACGGTACGATTCCGTGTTCCGTGTTCCGTGTTCATGTTTTGGGGCACATATTTCTAAATACGCGAAACCAGTTATTGAATGTGTAGTGGATATTGATATTCAGGTTGAAAAATTAAAATCCTGAACTTTATTTTGCGAACGGTTTTGTCATTTCTTAGTAATTATAGGGCCGACTGTATCACGTTTAACGTTTATGTCAACCCGGAAGTACATAGACACGAAAATAGACGAAGTGACTTGTACATGTAATTAGTAACAAAATTTTGCTGTAACTGCTGGTAACCTTCAAATTTATTTATTTTTATGTTGTAAATACATTCTAATATGCACTAAGGACAACACTATAAAGACTTGCTCCATGGGAAGGTAATTTTTTGTCTTTTAAAAATGCAATAGTTAGATCAATGTGTACCAGAAATGTTATGAGCTAGAAATAAGACCACATAACATCTTATTACTCCCCCCCACCCAATTAAGACAAACTACTCACAGAAAGCAACAAAAAAGAGAAGAAGCTCCAAAACATAAAAAAGAGAATAAAATTACAGTAATGAGTTGATGATGCACAAACAACTACAAAGAAATAGACAGTTCAATTACAACACACGGTTTGAAATAAATATGGGGTTTGGAAAAGTGAATTAGAAATTGAGCAAAAACTAAGAGAGATGAAGAGCCTAAGTGAACAAGCGAAAGCACTTAAAGATAGGACCACCAGATTTTTTGCAGGACTACTACGTTATCAATTTTACTAGTCCTGTGGGATAGTGACTTTTTTACTCCAGTGTCGAACCCTGTCAATGGCTGAGAATGACTCTCTTTCGGGTACTTGGGGATTGTCGCCGTACGGAAACTAAGATGGCGATTAATACATTTCTTCCCTATATATATATCTACTACAACTAGTACAAGTTGAATGTTGTTGACTTGGTAAATTTGTTTTGAAATTCAAATTGCCTCAAAATTATTTTAGATCCCTAGTTTATTTCATTCATCATTAAAATTTTCCAGGGTTAAAGCTGTAAGACACTGGAATTATTTATAGCCAACCTCAAAATCCTCTTTTTTTTCTTTTTCTTGTGTGCATTTCCCAGTCATTTTTTTCTGAGATTTTGTGCAATTTTTCATAACTGTAGATTTTTGTTATAAAATGGTGACTATGGTATAAAAGTACAATACATTACCAACTTCTGTGTAAAATGTGTTTTATAGTGAGACATCATATGAAACCACTAACCACTTTATTGCATCGCTAAAACAAAACTGCATAGTAAAGAGCTGAAGAACTGAACCACTTCTACATGTCACCAAAATAAAAAAAAAACAAACAAAAAAAAACAGCGGAGCTATTCTGACCGATAGGTCGCTTGTTGGATTCCTGGTAACAAGCCCAAAGTTTCCCAGCTTCTCTACACAATTGAACAAGTGTTGTCATCGCCAGCATGACTGTAGATAACATTGACAGTCCAGACACTTTCTTTTTATTGTCACTGTCAGATATGGCACTGTTCCACAAAATATTATAGGTGGGCGAAAAAAATTACTTTGATGTCAGGACTGAAAATTTGAGTCTAAATTTGAGTCTGTCGGGTAATGAGAAACAAGAAAAAAATAGGTTCATCCTAATAATTGGTAGTGATTTTCTGACAGTGCAAATACTGATCTAGCAGATAAGCTTGTTTTTGATAGTAATTCTCAGAAATGAGATTTTATAAACTTCAGATTAAATGCTGGCCTGGGTTCAGAATGCACTGCATGACCTATTACTGTTGGAACAAAATCCATAACAATTAAATTAGTTACTCTAAAAAGCCTAAAACCAACATTTGTTCTACAGCACATTGCAGCATACTTATTTGCCATATTAGATGGGGTCTGATGTTTTCCAGCTGAAGAGTCTAAAATGGGGTCCACTTTGCATTATTTTCGATTTTGCTTGGTCTAAAATGTGGTCCATTGTCCTTTAACAAATCATAACTGCCATTAATTGCCCCAAAATGTTGTCTCCCAAGGAAAATGTATGTCGGTCTATACTTTCATCTTTTAAAAACCTGTAATGGTCTAAAATGGGGTATGTCAGAGCTGGCCACTGGTACCACCCCAGCCTACAGCAGTCATTGGCTTCTGTTCTATATACTGCCCACATTATATCGGTATAGCTAGGCATGTGTGTGTTGACATATGTTACCCAACACAAACATTACCTTTGAAACAGCTGGTGAAAGATTAAACAAATTCTATAGAAATGTAATATGTGTGAGTCATTGCAAAAATGAAACAAACTGAAACAACATATCCCAATAAAGGTAACATCACTTATTATTTTATATCTGGTAAGTTACTGACTGCAAATATTATTTTAGGTCAAAACAGTCAATGTTGGTATAACATCCATGTTGTAATTTTCTGAGTATTAAATTGTACGAAAAATAAGTAATTACCAGTACACATACAGTTCTAAAACCATGTTTTTTTAGACTTAGGGAGATGAGATTTTTTTCTTCTTTTTTCACTTAATATATTCCAAACTATGACTAAGTTTAATTGCAATATTTATTAAAATGACTGAGGTAATATTCGGAAATAATTTTTTTTTGGTTCTGGTAATTGCTTGTATTTCCTGGTCAATTATTGCCAATAAGTATTATATATGAAAACACCAGATAATACTTAACATTTCAAAGTGTCCATGAAGATAGCCGTAGATTGTTTTTCATTGAATACGAGGTGGTTATCAAATTTTACAAATTATGAATTTTGAGATTTGCAATAAAGCTTCACTATAGCTGTAACTGAAGTATTAGTGTTTTTTGATCAGACAAGCAACTATATATAAAATGCCAATAATTAGACATACCTTTTCAATTAGAGAGGTCTGTTTTATCTATAAATCTAGTAAATTGTGATTCATTGGGGATTCTAATTTTTGGGCGTGGACCCCAAAATTAAGTTGAATGGATATAGCACCATATCATGTGTGTAGCTACCTTGTTAACCCACAGGTATTTCAGTACCATTTGGTGTGTACAATAGTAGGCAAAATGAACAAAAATGTGTGTTTTTCCGATAACCCGACCCATCCTAGTGTAAGCTGCCAACACTAAACATTTTTCAAACATTTAAAACAAACATTAAAAAAATTCTTTGTTGTCGTGACCGTTATACATGTCTGTTTTCTTGATGTCTCTACATATTTCATCAAACTACCACAGAAGAAGTATTCTGACTGCCATTTTGTTTGTTTTTGGGTCGAAGTAATATTTAAAAAGAATAAAAAATAAAAAATAAAAAATAAATTAAAATCCCAACTTACCTACCGTATTTTCTGAGGCCATGTTATTAGAAATACACATAATTATTTTGTTTTGCCTATTAAGTGATTATATGTAAATGCTAAAGCATATTGCAGCTAGTGCAGCTTTAAATTGATGGAATTGTTTTTGTATTAATGAATACTCTATCATAGTATCATGTGATACATACCTGCAATATTTTGTGGAAATTTACCTTAAAACAAGATGTTTTTCAAACCCCAAAATTTCTTTCATTGTACATATTTGTACTTGAATCTTAATTCGTGCAGTAGCTTTGTGTCTGGTAGGTAAATAATACCTGTACACTTGTTAATATACGGTATGTAGGGGTGTGTCATCTATACAACAATTAATGAAATGTTACTGCCCTAAGAATGAGCTGTCAGCCTGCATGCTACGTTGACCTGTATTGTCACCGTGTCACAATATGACTGTATACATTAATGTACCACATTATTCAACATAAACAAAATGTACAGCTTTGTGTTTGATAAATCCCCAAGTACAGTTATACTTTGTATTTGCTTAGAGGTACACAGTCCAAAATTGAAGTGTTTGAAATATTTACAATATACTGTGTGTAGTACTGTAATCGTACATTCAACTAGCTACTGGCTAGTCCGCAATCATTCAAAAAACTTCTTACCCAGTCATTTGAAATTCTCTCTCTCTCCAATCATCAGAAAGTGTCTTTCTCTAGTCATACGAAATCTTCTTTCCCAAATCATTGGAAATTCTTCCCCAATCTCGTAGTACAAGCCTTGCATGATTATATTGACTATAGACATATTTTTTCAAATTGGATGTTTTTAAATTTCTGAAATTGCATTTCCTATAGTGTGTAATTACAGTGCAAGTCACGGATAAAAGTTACAAATAAAAATATTTTCTTTTCACTATTTTATCTGTTTACTGAGTTAAATCCAATATTTGTTATTCCTGTCAAATTGTTGACATTGTCAATACGGCCAAATAAAAAATATTATGTGTTTCGGATAACCCCGACCAACCTAGTTTAAGCTTCCAACCCTAAACATTTTTTTAAAAACATTTCAAACAAAAAGATAAGAAATTCTTTAACCTTCATGCAGGTGTGTTTTCTTTCCCCAGTGATGTCTGTACATATTTCATCAAATTATCACAGAAGGGGTATGACTTTTGTTTGTTTTAGGTTGAAGGAATATTTTTCAAAAATAAATAGATAAAATGAAATAAAATAAATTCCCAACCTACCTGTACCTACCCTATTTTCTGAAGCCATGTTATCAGAAATTATCAGAAAAGCAATTTTTTTTCACCTTAAAATAATTTATGCAATAATTTATTCTGGTTAGTATTGATTCTAATATATACATTTATAAGAAGAAAAAACACACATAACAAAACATTGTCCTAATTGGGCAAACTAACGTGCACATACATGTAAACATACAATGTAGTAATACCACTCAGTAGTGTACAATGGCATATTTAATAGACCTACAAAAATTGTTTGGTTCCAGTTACCCGACCCCACCTAGTTTTTCACTCCAGACCTTACATATTCGAGAAAAAATGATGTAAAATCATGAAAATTGTGAAATCTTGCCAATCTATAATGGCTGTACATCCGATGGAAAGAAACCAATAACACAGAGACCATATGGAAAACTACAGAAAACATAACTATCTGAACTAGACACTCACACATGGAAAAAAAAAATAAAAAAATAAAAAATCTACTCACCCCACCTATTCTATAATTGGATATAATAGGAACGGCACAATTTTTTTAGGCCTTATAACGAGCAATTGTTATTTTTCACTCTCTTTCAGGTGGGTCATAGTTTACAAGAAGGGTTACCAAGACTTTGATGATGTTGTTAGTACAGTGACCACTAAAGTGAAGGGTGTGTCCTATACAAATCTATCAGCTGTTGACCCAGAATATATTACTGTTAATGACACCACACCATATGATAGACTGTGGGATGTTGCAGATTATATAATTCCCCCACAGGTGAGACATTGAAATTATGGCTGTTGTATTGTGGAGTCATGATGGTGCAATGGTTATAGTATGGCTGACTTGGAATCTGCAGGTTGCAGGTTCGAGCCCCATCGCTGCCATTTGTGTCTGAATGGCTAAAGTCCTTGGCCAACAAATTTATTTCATTATTCCAAAAGTACCAGGAATAAGCTTCAAAATGACAAAATTTTGAGAGATTTTAAGACATTTGATATTGAGGAAATTAGTCCCCAAGGTGCATTTACCTTCACTTGCCATATTTACTGTATTATCACGTTTTCTGATATTCAACAAAAATTTTTTGAGAAAAGAAGATTGATAAAATACTTGAGTTCTCCAACCAAGTTTATAATTACAACATATTTTCTTTTACTCTTCGTTTTCTCTCACACAGATGCAAAATTCTTTTTTTGTCATGACCAATATGATTATAACAGAGGACCAAGCACAGGGAACATGTCCTGAGGTAAGCAATCAAATCCAAACTCTAATACAAAACATATTTAGGGAGAAAATCCACAGTGCTAGGAGTCATGTAAAGTTCTCTTTTCTGTTGATCCATTTCCTGTTTGTATCTAAATCTAAAGACCCCCTGTTCTTTCTTGTCATTAGTATTTTATATGAGGCCTAAAAAATAGTGTGGTTCTGACTACGCTCAACTTTAGAATAGGTGGGATTGGTAAAAAAAAAATTTGAATTATTTTTTTCATGTGTGATTGTCTAGTTCAGGTAGTTATGTTTTTCCATTGTTTTCCATGTGGATTCTGTGTTATTGGTTTCTTCCCATCAGATGTACAGCCATTACAAATTGGAAGAACAGTTTTATATTATCTTTTTAAGTTGATGTCAGTTTTCACATCCACTATTTCTCGTGAGACTTCACAATTTTCGTGATTTTATTATTTTTTCGCGAATATGTAAAAAAAAAGTCGGCAGTAAAAAACTAGGTTGCAGGTAACCAAACAATGATTTTTTTAGGCTTGATGTAAATACATACACACATTACCCACAGGTGCATAGTATAGACATCTCTTGTACTGAGCTTACGGCGGCTCTTCATGTATATTTCTTAAATCTGACCAACAACATCACCAAAAAAATAATCAGAAAAAAACTGATTGACTACATATCATTCTCAATGTGTAGCGATGAAAAACGTAACATTAAAAAGAGTTATGAGTACAACAATTCAAAGGAGAATTTAAAATGTCTGAAACATACCTCTGAAAAGTGGGTATTTTTAGATTAATAAGATTTTTACACAAGTGAAAATGCTTTATATATAAAACTGCCTATAAACTATTTTAGTGTAGTGGTCATATCAGTACCTGCCGTCTGGGACAATAGCATTGTTTTCTGGTATTGATAGAACAGTTGATGCAAAGTAGAGATTTCTTCAACTTTTTTTTTAGACATATAAAAAATTACACTAAGTGAGATCATTTATCTTTATATGTGGTTTGAGTTGAGTTAATTGCAAGTGATGGTCATGTAGTACTTCAGTGGGTAGCAAACTTCAATTACCCTTTGCAAATGCAAAAATTAAACCCTGAAATGTGTAAAGTCAGCTTGTGTCCCTTTAGGCCTAGAAAGAACATTGTTTGGTTCCAGTTACCTGACCCCACCTAGATTGTCACTGCTGAACGTAAACTTTTTTTTACGCATTCAAGAAAAAATAGTAAAACTGCGAAAATTGTGAAGTTTCGCCAGAAATAGTGGATGCGGAAACTGACAATGACATCAACTAAAAAAGACAAAATAAAACTCTTCTTCCAATCTGTAATAGCTGTACATCTGAGAGGACGAAATAAATAACACAGAAACCATTTGTAAAACAGTGGAAACCTGAACTAGACACTCACACATGAAAAAAAAAATATAATAAAATAAAATAAAAAATCTACCTACCCCACCTATTCTCAAAAGTGAGAGTAACCGAAACCACACAATTTGTTTTATTTGGCTTTAATACATATCATGATTTTATTTTCTGACCAAAAGGATCCTGGTATGGTTGGTGCAACCTGTGAGAGTAATGCTAATTGCACTGAAGGTGTACCAATCACTAATGGCAATGGTGAGATTGTTGTTTTCTTTTTTTTAACACTTGATCAGTTGTAGATGATATTTTACTGAACGGGTGATGTCATACTGTAGCCTCCACTATTTTCATTATCTAGTGAACTCTCATTTGACTGTATGGAGTATTATATTGGACAGCTCACAATAACTTTCACGGAATATCAAACCATTTTCTGTCAAGTGGATAATAGTTTCTGTCAAGTTTGGTTGATTACTTGAGTGTAGAACTTTAACCAGAAAGACCTGTTGATTCTAGCTTTACATGCATAATGTATTTATGATATTATTATCACCCCTTCTTTTGGTGTATGGCTCGCACATTAACTGATCAAATCTAAGTTATTTATAACAGGTGTACAAACTGGTAAGTGTGTTGACAATCCAACATATGGTCCTGATGTGAAAACTTGTGAAATACTTGCATGGTGTCCTGTGGAGGAGGATGTCAAACCAGGACCAAGGTAATTTATATGGTTTTTAGAAACGAAGTGAACTAACTATACCAGCAAAGAAATATATGTTACTGTGAATGCA
The DNA here is from genome assembly GCF_964340395.1 of Glandiceps talaboti. Lineage (NCBI taxonomy): Eukaryota > Metazoa > Hemichordata > Enteropneusta > Spengelidae > Glandiceps > Glandiceps talaboti. Next base: position 18,378,712 of record NC_135566.1, on the reverse strand, counting down.
CTGAGAGGATGTCAAACCAGGACCAAGGTAATTTATATGGGTTTTTAGAAACAAAGTGAACTAACTATACCAGCAAAGAAATATATGTTACTGTGAATACACTGAGAGGATGTCAAACCAGGACCAAGGTAATTTATATGGGTTTTTAGAAACAAAGTGAACTAACTATACCAGCAAAGAAATATATGTTACTGTGAATGCACTGAGAGGATGTCAAACCAGGACCAAGGTAATTTATATGGGTTTTTTAGAAACAAAGTGAACTAACTATACCAGCAAAGAAATATATGTTACTGTGAATGCACTGAGAGGATGTCAAACCAGGACCAAGGTAATTTATATGGGTTTTATTTAGAAACAAAGTGAACTAACTATACCAGCAAAGAAATATGTTACTATGAATGCACTGAGAGTGTTGAAACAGTAGATGCTGTAGTAAATGGTGCTCTATGGTATATTGTTAAAGATATTGTTTAAAGTTTAGCTGCATGTCTGTCTGTCTGTCTGTCTGTCTGTTTGTTTGCCTACCTGTCTGTCTCTCTGTCCCAACCCACCCCACCCCTCTCTTCCCCTTCTCTCATCTCCTCTTTCTTCCTCCCCTCTCTTCTCTTTGTCACTCCTCTCCCTTTCATTTCTAGATTCATTATGATCACAAATGACAATTTTGTTTATTTTTTAATTACAGAACAGACAAACCAGTCTTGTATGAAGCCACAGACTTCACAGTACTCCTTAAAAATAGTATATCATTTCCAAAGTTTAATTTCAAAAAGTAAGTCAATTTTCTTGTTCTGAACACGTATTACATCAGCCTCATTGATTATTAATTATTGTTATCTGTGTTCTATTTATAGAGCAATGTACACACACACACACACACACACACACACACACACTTACTGGTATGATATTATGACTGGCAAAATATGCAAATAATCATGTCCTGATGATAAAGTGTTCGCCATTTTTTCTTAAGGACATTAAAGAGACATATCCCTATATCGTGTTGTTTCTGAAAAAAAAATTATTAAAAGTTTCCTTTTTTGAAATTTATTTGTACATTCCACATTTATTTTATCATGATCAGTTTTGTTTGATGATGTAAAATAAATTGTACTGAAAATTAAGCAAAAAAAATGGAAATAAAGAAAGGAAGAAAGCAAACAAAGGTGACACTGTTGTCGTGGTCTGTGAAGATGTTTGCATGAGACAAACTAAAACTACTAACCTGTGTCATTTACTATTTTGATATAATATAATTCCATTTACATCTTGCATTTGTCTCAGTATGAGTGTTTAATTAGAAGGGATGTGTCAGTGTTATACTGAGAAGAGTAACACAAGAAAGTATGGTGGCTAGAAAACAACTGTTGATTGAATAGGCCTTTCCAAAATTTGCAATGGTGGCACTCTACTTCCTGTCTGTGTGTACCTTGGGGGTATACACGGTATAGGTTACTTGGTTAATCATAGAGCACTGCTGCTTTCCTCAATATTTGAACAATGCGAAAAACATCCCTGATTTACACTTCTACAGAATACCAAGAAACAAAGCTCTTAAGAAATGGTGCTATGACGTGATGATACCTCCAATTTGAGCAAGGGCACTGTATTCTCAATTTGCTGTTTCCAGTCAGGAATAGCCTATTAAAATATTCCATAGTCTAGGAAAAAACAAAAGATAGTCTTAATTGGTCACTAGGAGTGCTCTTCAGAGTGTTATACTTAAAATAGGGATGTGTCAGTGTCATAAAGAGTGACACAAGAAATGTGATAGCTTGAATAGCTGTCACTATATCAAACATGTGATTTTAAAACATGCCATAGCCAAGGAAAAACAAAAGATAGTGTAGGCTGGCCACTAGGAGTGCTCTTCAGAAGCAATTTTTTGGATTGATCCTTGAAGTACTGAAACCCCATTATTTCTGAGTGCTTCAAAGCTAAAGTCAATGGTATTCTGTACCAGTCTAAATAGCTTAATTACTGATAATGATTTTATAGTAAGTGACATGAAGAGTTGTCTCATTAATTGACACAGTATGTTGACTGCTATTCATGTAGTACCATTCTCTAGCAAAGCTCAGTCCTTATTTTCCCAAATTTTGGACACCATAAGAACCAAAAAAAGTGATTTACTATATAAAAACATAACATATTTAAGAAAAATACCAGATGGTAATAACATCAGCTTTTTATATGTTTTTAGAGTACATTGTGTATATGAGAAGATTTTGTTCAATAATGGGGCATCATGGAAAAGAAAGTAATAATAAATAATGTTGGTTTTTATATCACACTCTGTGATCAAAGTGCTTTACAATTATTATCCCTGGCATGGATCTATAGTGGCACAATGGCCCTTTATTTTCTCAACTCCCTGGGGAGCATACAATCCATTACAGCCTTTATAAGTGCATAAAGTATTCACATTTCAACCTCTATCCTACTAGGTACCCAATTATACAACTGGGTTGACTGAGGCATAGTTGTGGTTCAAATCTTGCTCAAGGACTTTCACCATTAAGAAACAAATGGTAGCAACAGGGCTTGAACCTGCAATCAACTTGCAACCTGCGGATGCCAAACCAGCCACTTTAACCAATCAACCATCATGGCATGTTTATTTTGCAATTTTTGGAATACATTTGTTGTGACAATTTTTGTTTTCATTTCAGGAGGAATATTCTAGAGAGCAGTAACCAGACATTTTTGAGGGAATGTCTTTACAACGCAAACGATGAAGATTTACAATTCTGTCCAATATTTCAACTTGGTTACATTGTAAACCAGACAGGAGAGGACTTTGATACTCTAGCATTTCAAGTATGTGTATGGAAGTAGTCGTTTATAAGTAGTGATGAATTCAGGAAATGAGTGTATAGCCTCTTTCCATTTTGCTCACCCAGTATCAGCAGTCTGGTGTTACTACCAAACCAGAGTGACTATAGAGTTTCAATTAGGCAGTACGGTGTTACTACCAAACCAGAGTGACTATAGAGTTTCAATTAGGCAGTACAGTGTTACTACCAAACCAGAGTGACTATAGAGTTTCAATTAGGCAGTACGGTGTTACTACCAAACCAGAGTGACTGTAGAGTTTCAATTAGGCAGTTCGGTGTAACTACCAAACCAAAGTGACTATAGAGTTTCAATTAGGCAGTACGATGTTGCTACCAAACCAGAGTGACTGTAGAGTTTCAATTAGGCAGTACAGTGTTGCTACCAAACCAGAGTTACTGTAGAGTTTCAAATAGGTAGTACAGTGTTACTACCAAACCAGAGTGACTGTAGAGTTTCAATTATGCAGTACGGTGTTACTACCAAACTAGAGTGACTGTAGAGTTTCAATTAGGCAGTACAGTGTTTTTATCACACAAGGATTTTTTGTTACAAATTACTCCGCAGTTTCTGACCAGCTACATTTTCAGGACTTTTGTGTTTAATTAAAACTTCTTTGTTTCGATCAACCACTATAAATTTGTGTTTTTACTAAGATTGGGCAACCCTGGTAACAGAAAGGGTGAAAAGGGTAAAAGTGGCATAGTTCACCATACAATCTACAATAATACCGTTTGGGAACTCTGGTATAAATGACTTGGGATCTCCTTTAGATTTACCTGCTTTCTGCCCTTAGCAAAAACACTAAATATATATCCATTGTTTGGTAGATTCAAGGGTCTCCCTCATAGGTTTAAGAGCCGACTTTTTTCAATTCTACCCACTACTTTTAGAATTAGCTACATCTCTGTTCTAGGATACTAATACGGTTGTATGTTTGTTGAATTCTTCCTCCAATTAGGGTGGAGTTATTGGTATATTCATCAAATGGGACTGTAATCTGGACAAGGATAAGGAAGAGTGTAAACCACAGTACAGCTTCAGTCGCCTTGACAACCCAAATGCCAAAATTGCCCAAGGTTTTAATTTTAGGTAAATTTTAAGAAGCATACAAATGTAGTTAATAGTAAATGGAATAAACTATAAACCCTGAAAGCAAAATTTAGAAAGATTCTCCATCAACATTAATGATCTGTGTTCATGATGTTTCTTTAGAAAATAAGACCACTAAAACCATGTGCATGTGGCATCATCCCCAAAAGCTCACCATCAACTTTAACTTTTAACAATTTTGTATGGTCCTGTTATATTCTTAAGGCATGTGCTTTTTAGAAAACTTATAATTTCCGATTGTTTTACAAGTGCTAAAGTTAAATTTTAGGAGGGAATAAGTGATGGAAGAATTCCCAAGATTGAAAAATTTCGATTCTTGGCATTTGTCCTAAAAATCATCACACCTCTATATGTACCATTGCCTGAAGTTTAACATGTTATCCTAAGAAGATATGGTGTTCACATGAGATGGAAAATGACTTTTGGCCCATGAAAATGGATTGTTGTGTGCGTTGTAAACTCTAGTAATTTCACACCAATTTTTCTAATAATTTTGCAATGTCTTTTTCTTGTACTATCTGTACAGGTTTGCTTACAAGTACAAGATAAATGAAACGGATGAGTATCGTACTTTAACCAAAGCATATGGTATATTATTTGAAGTCATTGTCACTGGTCGGGCTGGCAAGTTCAATGTCATTCCACTGTTTCTGAACATAGGTTCAGGTTTGGCTCTCCTGTCCTTGGTAAGTCATAAACTTGGTTGTTAGTTGTAGTCATTATTTTAAAGGAAAAGTCCAGTCAGACTTATTTCTGTCTTTAGTACATTTGTATTGATTACTGCTATCAACTTAAAGGAAAAGTCCAGTCAGACTTATTTCTGCCTTTAGTACACTTGTATTGATTACTGCTATCAACTTAAAGAAAAAGTCCAGTCAGACTTATTTGTGGCTTTAGTATACTTGTATTGATTACTGCTATCAACCTAAAGGAAAAGTCCAGTCAGACATATTTCACGTTTTAGTACACTTGTATTGATTACTGCTATCAACTTAAAGGAAAAGTCCAGTCAGACTTATTTCTGTCTTTAGTACACTTGTATTGATTACTGCTATCAACTTAAAGGAAAGTCCAGTCAGACTTATTTCTACCTTTAGTACACTTGCATTGATTACTGCTATCAACTTAAAGGAAAAGTCCAGTCAGACTTATTTCTACCTTTAGTACACTTGTATTGATTACTGCTATCAACTTATAGGAAAAGTCCAGTCAGACTTATTTCTGGTTTTAGTATACTTGTATTGATTACTGCTATCAACTTAAAGGAAAAGTCCAGTCAGACTTATTTCTACCTTTAGTACACTTCTATCAACGTACATATGATTTTGAGTCATAAAATATCACTTTGATTGCTTATTAAACTTTGAAATCTTGTAAAAAGCTTTACTGCACTTGACATGTGTTCAGTCATTTTTGGGTCTATCTATGTGTGAACACCTATCTCTCTTTATAGCCTAACTACCACACGATAGCATCCTTACTATTATGTTCCTACTGACTTCCTTTTCAGGCAACAATCATGTGTGACATCGTAGTTCTTTATGTGCTAAAGAAAAGACAATATTACAAGGAAAATAAATATTTATATGTTGATGACTTGGACGATGACAATTTAGTGGAAGGAGATAATTATAGGGTAAGTCATTCCTTGTTGGTCAGGGGGTGTTTGTGTGGTGCTTGGTCATGGTAGTGTTTTTGACAGTAAGATAATGGGCACTTGAAGACTCACTGGACTGGTAGTGTTCTGGGTACAGTAGGAGCACAAGAAGTTAAAAGAAGAAGGTAAAGTACAATCAATAACACAAACAACATTGCTTCTATCAGAAATGATTATGATATTTATGCAAGGGTAGGAAAACAACAGCCATGCTGTTTTGTACAGTTCCTCTTCGTAAATACTTAGAGTGCAAGTACCATTATGTTACCATGGTTTCTGTATGTTGTATTTATATTATGTTACCATGACTTTTGTATGTTGTATTATGCATTATGTTATCATAACTACTGTATGATGTGTTTTGTATTATGTGTTATGTTGCCATGGTTTATGTATTTTGTATTATGTATTATGTTACCATGGTTTCTTTATGTTGTATTTTGTAATGTGTTATATTACCATGACTACATACTGTATGTTGTTTTCTGTATGTCAAGTTTTAGACCAAAACCACATGGCTCTGATATCACAATGACCATTGTCTTCAAACTCCATTCCAACCATTATTTGTGCTAACTTCAATTGAGTTGTCATGGCAATAAAGACTGCTTTTAGGGGATAAGGTTCTCTGTATTGGTGCGGGGATCATGATCCCTCCCCCAGCATAAATTATCTAAAATCTATTGCTATTGTTACAGATGTAGTGAAATTGGTAGACTTTTATGGGAAAGATGTTTTTTCTACTTCTCTTTTATAGAAAAAACCGGAAGTACATCATGCATGTACATATGTTTGAAAATATACAGCAACAGTTTTCTTTAAGTCCCTTTCCTTCCCCCGAAATTATTACCCTTCAATCACATTTGCATACTTAAAATGATAAAAAAACAACAGTTGTTCATGTCATTGTTTTAAACATGACAACCCAGTGACAGTTGAAGTATCGATAGCAAGTAATGTGATGAAGCCAAATGATGTCAAAATTTGTTGAGGAATGATTTGATTATAATCTTAGCATGGTGTAGGGTGATTACACATGGAAAGGATGGTGGCATGAGTCAGAGATTCTATAAAGGTGAATTGAAGGTTTGTACTTTGGTGAGGTCAAAGGTCAATTACTCCATGCAGGCAAAGGTTACTTGCTACTCGTGTGAAGTTAAAATCTAAACTTGGTTATATGAACTATTTAAAATCTTCCTTCACTGTAATCTGTACTATATGAAGCCTTCATCAGAGTCCGACATTCACAAAATGAATGTAGTTTCTTGGTGTTTGTGACAATTCCTACATTAATATATTAATATAGTACAGGAATTAGTGTAGAATGTGCCTCAGAAGTAAACTGTTAAAACATTTGCTGTTATTTTGCTCAAGAAATCTCAAACCTATTTTCATTTTGAACCATGGAAAAAGAATGAATGAGACGTCTCCATATGCATTCTTTGTAAAAATAAAGGACAAAATGATACAAAAAATATAAGTCATTTTAGAATCCAATATGGCTGCCATCTTCTGTGCTATCTCTATGGGAAAATAACAGATTTGTCAATTTCCTTGAAAAGAAGACGATGAACCCCAAATTGATCTTATCAATTAAAAATGACCAGGAACAAGCTATTATATGACAAAGTTTGGAAGGATTTTTAAGAATTTTGATTTTCTGAGGGGCATTCTACCTTAAGTTTATATTTAGGATTTTCCATTTGATTCAGCTCCTCAGTGCTGTAGATGTAGAAGGTAGTGATTCAGAAAACCTGGCCCCATGGTACTAGGCTCCTTACTCTAACAGACGATATATCCCAAAGGTACGATAGCTAGGTGTGGTGTTTTGGTGCAAAATGTAGCTACTGGGAGAAAGTTCTGCAAACAGGGTTTCAAACTTTGAAGTGATTCTTTGCAAACTTTGCAGATGCTGCATGGATGTTAGATTACCACATTGTGCCTTGAAAATAGTAATCTTTCAAACATTTGCTGTTTCTTCTTTCAAGAAAACTCAAACTCAATCTCAGGAAAAGAAATCTGGAACTAGATGTTTGAAAAGAGATCAAAATTAAGACATTTTAGAATCCAATATGGCCGCCAAGTACATTGTTTGTCGTTATTAGCCTTGTCAACACTCAACAACATTCCTAATGTTTTGTTACTGCAGAGTATGATGATATACCACTAGGCAATTGATTTACGAGTCCCTCAGGACCCAAGGCTGTAGTGCTAAATACAGTATTAGAATCGGGTTACGTAAATGTCAACATGTCACTGACCTTTGTGTCACATGTGTCACCAATATCATGGTCCCAGTCAGTTGTGTTTATAGTTTTCCAAGAATAGCAACAAAGACAATCATTTGCTAATATTACATGTCCATGATGGCAGAATGTTTTCATTTTATGACCTTATCTGGGATGGATGAACTGGGCCGAGGACACAACCTCGCAATTGCAAAATCATTGTTACAAGTCATGAAATTAATATAATGTTGTATTTTCATGCATATTTTGTTGTTGCTTTTGTTCTTTCAAATTCAGCTTTATGATCACATAAAGGGTTATTTATAATATCAAAATTCTTTACCTCGCTGTACTTCCTATTTACGTCAACTGACAACATGTAGTACACAGACACCATCAAACCATACTGATTTCTGCACTTGTCCCTTAAAAGATGAAAACACTGTCATGATGAGACAGAGACATCACCCACTGTGTCAGTGACAAAGATTTACATCATTCTGTTTTGTCCATGTAGATGGGTTACTGACAATTATATTATACCAGTATATTGATGGTGGAAATCGAGGGATCTGATTGGTCTAGACATCGAACTAGCGCGTCTAAAACGAGTGATAATGCACTGCTGGTACGATAATGCACTGCTGGCACGCGTCCAAATTTTGTTCGTCTACGAGCATTGAGTTGTAGTCCGCCGTGATACTGATAGTGAACTCTTCGAATTGTCAGAGGAGGATTTTCTCTCAATGAGACAATATTTTATGAGAAATTATGAAGGAAATTTCGAAAGCAACCCAGTCATCGCGTATTTGTTCAAATCATCGCCTTCTACATGTACTAAGATCAAGGCGCTAGGCATGCACGAGATCGGTCGCGGTCCCAGCCTCGGCGCGGCTGGAGTGGAAACATTGGTGAGCTGTCCTGTCCTGTCATAAAAATGAAGCAAGTGAAAGAGGTTACACTGGTCGACTTACCATTAATCTAAATAGAAATTTGTCTGGGATCCTGTCCTAGAGTATCAGTCATCAATCCGAGAGGGAAATCCTCAAACCGGAAAATCTACTGACGTAACTTCCAGTAATATAAATACATTGTAAATATCAACCTGCCGCCATGCCTATCGTCTCACTTCACCGAGTCGCGTATTCGGCCGGGAACGATCGAAGCACGCTGTATCTAATAAACCACTTCAAGTTTATACCTTGAGTCAAACAGGTTGTTTATTCATCACTGTGCACTTTTAATGAGCCGATCAATGTACAGATTATCCCTAGAAACGACGAGCAGATAAAATAAATCCAGTCGCTGCACGACGTTCACATTAAGGCCAAGATCAGCTGTCTTGAAAAGCAGCGTTATTGTTATGCAAATTAGACACAGAGGCGCATATGAAACGAGGAAACGTTAGTTCTTATCTTGTTTCCGATATTTTCAATATACTGGTATAATATAATAGCGATAAACCACCCCCTGGGGAAGGTATACCACTCGGTTTTGACCAGTGAACTCAATATATGCACTCGCTATCGCTCGTGCATATATTTCGTTCACTGGTCAAAACCTCTTGGTATACCATCCCCAGGGGGTGGTTTATTGCTTAAGTAGAACATCTTTCGTTTTGATACAATATTCACAAGCAGGGAAGCTTCGTAGTTCATGCACTGTAACATTAAAGCTCAACTCCCGAAGTACTTTATGATTATGATCAAATACATCATACATGTCCCATTTCACATGTATTCCAAACCACCATCACCTGAAAGAAGTAAGACATGCAACATTAAAAATTAAAGATTCAATGTAATTTACTACAATTCTCGGAAAAACAGCGATGCATTTAATTGCTTGAATGAGGCACTTAGGAATGAGACAAGGTTCAAGCAAAGACATACAATGTACTACTGTGTTATCTATAGCAACTGACGTCGGCTGACAAGCTAGCGCTGTGACAGAGAAATTGTTTTTTAGCTGTGTGGATAAATGGACAAGTAATGAGTCACTCAGGACCATTAGGCTGTAGTGAATTTATTGGAATCTTATCAGAGAACCTGATTGCGTAAAGTTCTACATGTCGTTAATCATCACATGTGTGTCTTTGATATCATGACCACAATAAGTTGTATTTATAATTTTGTCAAAGCGTAAGCACCTGGATCCCATAACTCTGTTTACTGGTCTAAGAACCCAACAGATGACAATAGCGTGACCATAAAGCTGTAAATTCAATAACACATCTGCTGGAAAACATGTACATTAATCTACTCTGTCACTAGAAATGCAACATCTGTCAGTTGTACATTTGAAGTGAATTTCAGTGTTTCAAGAAGAAAATAGTCTAAGAACAGTCCACACTCTGTAAATTTCCAGTTGTATTTAAGAACATTAACCTTTCATTTTTTATTTTGTTTTTCAAAATTTGTATCATATACCACACTCTCTGGTAGTGTGTGTATCATAATAAAGATTGATTGGTTGATTGATTGAGTAAGTCCCACAGATGCAAACTAACAAAAGCACCATGTCAACCTACATCAGATGTACCAGTTGTTGTTGCTGTTGTCTGGACCTAATTAGACTTTGTACAAAGTCAGTCCATCCAGTAAATCGCATCTGTGTTTTTTCCTGAGTTTTTAGTGTGTGTATTGTAAGAAAGATTGATTGATTGATTAAGACCCACAGATACAAACTAACAAAAGCACTATGTCAACCTACATCAGAGGTACCAGTTGTTGTCTGGACCTACTCTGACTTTGTGCAAAGTTAGTTCATTCAGTGAAATGCAACTGTGTTTTTTCATGAGTTTTATCTAGTAAGTTCTCACACAAACAAATGTCATCAATATTTGTGCTGCAGCTCAAATGTGGTACTAGATAAAACACTTCTGAATCACTGTTGTAAAAAAACTCACTAGACGAAAAAAATAAAATGATTTATGTGTTTCTGTGTTTTTCTCCTAGGAGTTTGCAAACCCAAACGTTGATTTGTCAGGTAGCCCACCTATCAATCAGGTGTGTTTTAAAACAAATTAATGAATTTTTAGATATCTTTGCTATATGCTGGAGTCCTCAGTTTTGGTTATTTTTCTGCTGTTAGTGTTATGCTAAATTTTCATTTTTCTAATTCCTCATTTATGATACATTTTGAGGAAAAATCATTGACAGTCACTCATCTTTGCAAACATCATAATTAAAGCGTAAAGCTGCAATGTTTTTTGAAACTGCTTTGTGAGATATAATGACTTACTTGTTATATTGTACACCCTCAACAGTCACAGCTAAAAATCCACATACCTGTTTCAGGATTGACATGCAGCAGGTATGCAACAGGGCTGAAACAGGCCTGATGGAACTGGCATGCCACATGCCTGACGAGAGGCCTATCACAGGTCTGACGGCCAGGCCTGCCATATGCTTGTCAGATCAGGCCTGTCACATCCCTGACTCATCAGACCTGTCACATACCTGTCAGCTCAGGTCTGCCACATGCCTGTCAGATCAGGTCTGCCACATCCCTGACCTATCAAGCTTGCCACAACCCTGACCCATTAAACTTGCCACATGCTTGAATCCATTTCCTTGCACATGCCCTGACGGTCATGCCTGTACCAGGCCTGTCACAATCCTGATTCAGACTTGATAAATTTTAGCTGTTGTATTTAGTCACTTGTGAGTAAATGCATTTTTGCAGCTGTACACATAATATGGTAAAATAACTCCATCAAATTGATTATTGGGTCTGCACCCAAAATCAGTCCCTATGTGATCACAGATTCAATCTGTTACAGTTGACCCCTAAATAATTTGTACAATGTCTAATTATCAGTATTTTAACAATTTTCAGTGAATGTATTATTTGAAATGTCAGATTGAAAAAGTAATAAGCTAGTGCAGTAACTGTTATTGGAGTATTTAGAGACAGTTTTGTTATATAATGTTATATAACTTTGTTATATGATGACTTAGTCTCCTATTGTACATCCTGCCCATACTGAATCACCTATAGGCAAACTTATGCATTTAGCTTTTCACATTATGCAATGGCATAGACATGATAAGCAATGGTAGGGGAGTAAGGTTCCTTCATGTAAATTTAAAAAATAACACTTTTATTGTCATGCTGTCGCTTATAATAGTAACAGATAACTCAGATGAAAAATTTAAAACAATTGTCATCTGTTAATTTCTCTCATCTATTAAAACTTGTGGTAAGGAAGTACATTGTGTACAGTATATATATACATATATACATGTGTATATATATATGTGTGTGTGTGTGTGTGTTACAACACTGCTGTAAATAGTGTATGGCATAATAACAGTATAGCATTAGCTGATAATATATTATTTAAAGAACCAACTGGACAGTGAATTGTAAAGTCACTTTTGAACGATGAGTTTTGACTGATTTCAGTGTTTTGGGATCTGTCTTCCATGCAGTGAAATTTATTATGAAGTCTTAATGTGAAATATATATATATATATATATATATATATATATATATATATATATATATATATATATATATATATATATATATATATATATATATATATATATATATATATATATATTAAAAAATTTAAGAATTATATACAGATACATAAACATAATACACTTAACATTAAGATTTTATAATGAACTGCATGATTGAGTCTGTATATATATTATATAAATAAAATATAAATGATAAGGTAATCTTTATATATAAAGCAAGATAGTAAGATTTTTATTTAAGATTAACAGTTAAAAGTACTGATAATAATTATGTAATGAAATTTACATCCAAAATGTTAGGTATCTGTATTTATATATGAGTATATGTTATACATTTCATAGAATATTCCTGATTGTTATGTTTGTACATGTTGTAGGATTACCTTGATGATCGGTGTCCTGGTTTAATTTAACCTTTAATTAGTTATGTTAAAAACCAAGGTTAGTTTTATACTCTTCAAAATCAGTTGATATTTAAAAAATTACAAGTTTTGGTTGCAATTCTTTATGTTGCATCTGTGACAGTCACAGCTGATTTCTTAAGTTGCTATTGGTCAAATTGCTTCATGAATGATATAATAATTATTTGCAACTTCAAAAATGTTCATATTTAAAGGGGCAAATGTTGAGTTCATACGTTTTTGAACATAATTTTTGGTTGACATTCAAAAGGTACTCTCAATGTTCTATTTAACGAAGAAAGCTTAGCTATTATTTGCAATTGACTGAACTCAAACCTAGTATTAAGATATAACATATAAATTGATCCAGTGTTGATTTATATATATGTATACAAACCATTAAGGAAATCCCTAGAATGCAATCAACTATTCTAGCAATGCCATAAGACAATTGAAATGTCATAGAAGACATGTATCGACATTAAAATTTTACTAGAAAGGTTTAATAGTTTAATCAAGTTTTTGTTTAATTATTTTCATATTACAAACTCAGTGTGTGTCATATAATCTACATAAATACCTAGTAATGATATTCTGTACATAGTTAAGCAGGCAATCATGTTAGTGTTATGCAAGGGGTGTGACTGAGGTGTGGGTGTTAGTGTACACCTCCTTTCATATGTAGAATAACTTCCCCACCCCAACCCCACCCCTTACATATAATATAATATGCTAGGATAAGATAAAGCTTCATTGTCTCTACTTGAAATGCCTAAATTTAAAAATACCAACAAGTGCAAAAAAATACCATGTAAACAAAAACAAACCAACAGTTATAGGGAAAGCAATATGAAAACCAGAACCTGTAAATGTTCCTCTAGGTATCATAAATTACTTGGAAAAGTACTTAGTAGATACTATAAATACTAAATATATTTGTTCAAAATTTGTTCTACCTAATCCTTGTGAACAAGTTTCTTGCCATAAAAGTAAATTTTTGTGAGAAACACATGAAAGTTATCCAAAATAAGCCAATAATGGTGTCATTTGTTATAATTACTGCAGTCAGTCAAACCACTAATTTGGAGACAAGGAATTAAAAAAAAATCTACTTGTACCGTCAAATATCACCATAATGGACGAACTAGTCAATCTTTTGTTTTCTTGAAAACCAGATATGATGTCTTGGGAAGAATTCTGTAAGGTTTTGTTAAGAATCAGTGAAAGATTATGTTTATAGCTGTCTGTCCATCTGTGGTTTAAAGAAGGCAAATAATATATTTATTTCCTTTTTGAAATGTTGGCACACCATCATAATGTGTAATACACTGTGTTGTACACATTGCATAAGATGACATTACTAAATACTACCACCATCACCATGACCATAATAAGTTTAGTTTATATTATTAAGTAAAGACATGTACTAAATACCTTTATTTTCTTATCTGTTCTTCCTTCATTCACATACTAACAAACTATAAAGAATGTTGAGTACGGTATGCAGGTAGGGAACTGCTTTACTGATGCATCTGGTGCTAAAATTTCATTCTAGTGGTGGTCATGGTGGGTAGTCTCATAAGGGTTCAGAGGTCAAATAGTTCATTGCATGGATTCGCATTTCTTTTCCCATACAATTGTGTGTTTTCTGTACCTCGATATTTTGATATACATGCAGTGTAAAATGCATTCCACATCTAGACATGTCATACACTTCACTGTCACTATATCCCAGGTAATAGGCAGTAATGGGCAGTTTTCATGACACATCGAAACTTTTTGCCCCAAACCTTGCCATAATGTGACTCGCAAGAAAACCAGCTTTTATCATGCTGACCCAGAACAAAACATTTTGTTTTTCATTAGCATATCCATAAAGAAAATAGCAACTTATCAGTGACCTCCGATGTACAGTTTGCATATCTTAATAATGCAGAACTTGTGTCCGTTTATTTCAAAGTGTTGGCTGGCTGGCCATCTTTGTCATGCATCCACTTACCTCTTACATTGTAAGCTCAAGTATAAAGTGAAATTAATTTTCAGATCTGTGAAGTTTGTTGACATATATACGTACAAACACGGCTAACTAAATAAACAGTGTTATTTATGCACAGTAAAAATATAAAAAGCAAAGGAAAGCAATAGTATAACCTTGTAAGCTGTCTGTGCCATGGCAACCTGGCCACTTGACTAAAATTATGACATACTGTAGGCATGACATCGTGAAGAGTGCCTTGACAAAATTACCCCCCCCCCCCCCCCACCTCACTTTGCCCCCACCCAACCCTTTCAGTATCAGCCAAATGGGTTTGGATTCATTAGTTCACTTTTTCATTAAAACATCTGTTGCTCTGATAACATCAAAATAGTATATCTATTTACCATTGTGTAATATATTCTCTTACAGGCATTATACAACAGCACATCCAAAGTAGATGGAACAACAGGTGCATCATCTGACTCATAATACGTTACCATGACTGCAATAAGAGACTAGACGTGATGAAGACATATCAAAATTGTGACATATATGGCAACATATAGGAAGAACAACATCACGAGAATTCTGACAAGTGTATTTTTGTTTCAAATACTTTCCATTGCCTCTACAGATCTTGCCATCAGGGGGATTACACCTAGGAGACCAATTAATTCCAAAGTTCTTAAAATCTCTCCAAACTTTACTCTGCTTGTTCCTCACCCTTTTGAAATAATAGAAAGATTGATATAATAGAAATTTTGGGTTCTCATTGTCTTGTTTTCAAGGAAATTTATAATCTGTTATTATACACATACATAATTCAGTGGACATATTGTATTATAAAATGGCTTCATTTTAATATTAATTTGACCTCTAAGTCGAAATTTGTATTGTATCAAAACAACCTGATTTATCTTTCTTTTTTCTCTTGATTTTCAATGAGAATGGGTTCGAGCTTTCTTGAAAAAAGTAACAGTAGAGTTTGAGATTTTTATTTCAGAGGTTTGTACTGTGTGAAAGTGTGCACATTTCAAAAGGAGATCACAACATAGATCATTATTCAATAGTATTAATTCCAGGTCCAACTACTTATTTGCATAAAATATTTCAATGTTTAAGGTTAGCCTTGAAGAAATTCTGATTTGAAATCTTTTTTATGTTGATTTCTATAAAAGTGCCTTATTCTATCATAATGTTTGACTATTTAATATTTAGACATTATGTAAAAAAAAAATCATAAAAATGTATGATGAAAAGATATGCTGATCTTATGCAAAAATGTTATATTGATGATGGATATATGTTCAATAAACCAAATTGAACTTGAGAAAAAAGGTTAGGAACATAAAATATTTACAATGTATGATTGGTTGACTTTTGAATTTAATTCTTCAAAGAATGATATGGGTGGGAATATCTTTACATAAATAACGTAAGCTGTGTGATATATACTACATTGGGCTCTGTCCATGTGAGCGTGTGTCCATGCATCTGTGTCCATCTGGATCTCTGAAATGTATGAATTAATTTCAATCAAACATAGCAGAAATGTCAGAGACTGTAGTGTGAATATGCACATCACTTTGATCTTTTGTTCTATGCGATAATGGCTGAATTGTGATCATAGTTGTTGTAAAAAATTCACATTTTGTCCACTAACTATCAAGCTCATTTGTGTATCTCCACCTATATTATCCATGATTAGCTTCCTAATGAGACATTTGACCTTGAACTCTAATTTCAAGCAAAATTTCAATGTATTCTTCTGACATGCATGCCTCAATCAAACTTGGCACAACTGTCAGATACTGTACTCCAATTATGTACATCACTTTATTTCATGACCTTTGCAAAAATGACTGACTATGGAAAAATATGAATAAGTTGAAACGTTGGGAGTATGTCTTTGACGAAGACTTGTTTACATCCAAATTATCTACTTATTGAAGTAGATAAAAGTAAGTGAAAATATTGCAGTGAAGAAAACAAAAGTTATAATATTTTCATTTTCTCGCTATTGTTACAAACATGTGCAATAAAAAGTGGTCCGAAAATGGGTAATAAAAGTGTATAGTCTTTCTGACTGCTGATGTTTCATTTTGCTGTTAAACTGTACACACTTCGTTAATTTTTGATACAAGGACCAATGCATGGAAAAAATGGTACTATTGTCAGATATATTCAGAGGAAATGTCATAGATCCCAAAGTGATCATTTAGTGTTGATTTATAATATATGGATAGATATTGTAAAATATTTCTTTACTACAGTACTTGCCCAGTACTAATCATTCTGATAATTAGACGACAGAGGAGTTTGCAGGCCAATGAAGAAATATATTATTAACTCTGAATCAGAATCTACATATTCAAACAACTGTATATAAATTCATCCAATGGAGGAGAAAACTCCATTTTCAGTGATAAAATTAACCATACATAAATTATCATTTTTGACACGCTTGCTGCACCCTGTGATAATACTCAGTGCCTGCTCAGTCAATTTTTTGGACAAAAATCACCAATTAGGGGAAATTTCTTTCCTTAAAGTGGCCATATGGATGAGAATTTGGTATTTATTTTGGATTTTTATTTGATAAAACAGCTTCACTATGTTTTTCTACTTGAAAAAATAATGTGAAATAACATACACTAAGTCCATGTTCACATCTCAATAAACAGCAAAACATTAAACAATGTGTAAAATGTTTGTTATTGTACGTACAATAACAAACTTTTTACACTTTTTGCATCTTTTTGCAATGTATTGAGTTATGAACATGGACTTGGTATATGTTCTTTCGCATTATTTTTTCAAGTAGAAAAACATAGTGAAGCTGTTTTATCAAATAAAAATCCAAAATAAATACCAAATTCTCATCCATATGGCCACTTTAATGTTTAGGTTAGCAAATAGTCAACATACCAAAATTAATTACCATAATTAATTTTGCATATTACAGGTATGGCCTACTGACAAACTAGTGGCATGAATTTACAAAGATAATAGTTGCAATTCTTAAAATGTATTTTGTTGAGGAAGAAATCCACAAAGTATACAATATACTACTTAGTGTATACTTTATGAACGGTTTTCTTTCTTAAACACAGTAATTTATGCAAAATAACACGCACAGAGAGATGCATGTGTTTGCATATATTAATTGATCATTTGCATATGTCTAGTTCTGTAATGTATATAATAGTTAACATAACCTCCCCATAAGAAACAGAAACTTGAAAAAAGTATCTCCAAACTTCAATATATTAGGAATATAAAGTTATTAAAGCAAGCATGTCAATCAGTAGGTTTGTATGACAAGTACTATGTAAATTATTTTGGGGGAATTATATATATTTCGGATTTGATACTATATGTGGTTCAAAGTAAATAAATGAGAAAGGTATTGTTTATAAACAAGAATATCAGATGCTTTGTGTTTTTAATGTATGTATGTATGTATGTATGTATGTATGTATGTATGTATGTATGTGTCTGTATGTATGTATGTATGTATGTATGTATGTGTGCATGTATGTATGTATGTGTGTGCATGTATGTATGTATGTATTTATGTATGTATGTATATGTGTGTGTGTATGTATGTATGTATGTATGTATGTATGTACGTATGTATGTATGTAATAAATGCTGTCCAGGTAAATACACGCCGACCACATGAGGCGTGTATGGCCCGGGTGGCATTTATCTTGTACCCCGGCTACTTAGTAACTTAGTCCTTGATGACATATTCTTCCCAGAGAGAAGTTCATATACACTCGTCGTCTATGTTTTGATTTTCCATAAGAAACCCTGACGCCTACGCGACGTCCAAATGAAGCCGACACGTGCCATCGACCGGGATACGCGCCTGTGTCAACATTCAATGAAACACACATACACCGTAACCTTGTGACGATAATAGCAATTACATTACGTTGTAGATATTGAAACCAGTTACTAAGTCACCTCTGATATCAGGTGAAATGCTAGACAGAAATGTCTATACTCTCTTCCGGTCGTACTTTACAGCCCATTTCATTATGTCAGCCAATCAGAGACAGTCTTTCCCAATTAACTACAATTATAGAGACACCGTCATCATATTTAAACACAAATACTATTATGTAGTAAGCCATCGATTTATTCATGATAGCATATTTTGGTAATTTTAATCGTGTCTGCTTCCGCTTTGTAACTGTATAAAACAGTACTTTGCATTATCTGCCGTGGTTCTTTCGATATAGTTACGTTCAGTTTTATTCGCATCAATTTGGTACTACCCAGACGCGACGTGTAAGGTGAGTGTCTTTTAGTTGTTCAATGCATATGCAAGCAAAACATACTTAGCAGTAACGGAGCCTGCGATGGGGGGGGGGGGGGGGGGGGGGGGCAGCTGCCCCCCCCCCCCCCCAGATTTTTAGGGGAAAATGCAACTTTTCGAATACATAACGTTGTTATTAAAATCGTTATTTACGTGACAATTCCTAACACGCGCGATTTGATTTGATGGTTCACTAATAAAGTCAAAAGTGACTGTGCTTACATTGGCTCCTAACTAATATTTCTTGCTATAAAATATTGTACGCTGCGCCACGCTGACTTAACTTTGAATAAAAATGTGTCCAGTTAAAAATTGTAACTTTTAGTGCGGGGGCATATGGCAGATTTTTGGGTTTCGTGTGAAATTCATGTTAATTTTTGCCAACATATCTCATTGTGTTCCCCATCATCTGAACAATTAAAGATATATATGTTGGCAATTAGTATTTCAATATTAAGGGTAATTTTTGCAGCTATTTCATAAATGATGTAAAATCATGGTTTTTCTGTATATTGATGGCACATTCTTCCAAAAATGTACGCCAACCATGAATTATTTCAGTTACTATGAATACTCTGGTTGGTTTTTATCTTTTAAAGCACTAGTAAGTCCAAACCTTGACTATGCTTCCCCAGTGTCTTCCCCACATATGTACGAGTAGGGATATTGCATTTTTGGAAAAAGTGCAGCGTCGGTTCACCAGGATGATTTTGCAGCTTGGTGGCTTGAATTATGAGGACAGTTACGCATTTTGAAACTGACAACTTTAGAAACTAGATGAATTAGAGCTGATTTGCTGGAAGTGTATAAACTTTTTCCATTTACATATTCTCCTTGATCCAGTTGTATTTATTAAAGTATCTACTTCGACAACAAGGGGACATAGATTGAAATGATTTAAGTACAGATTCGGATTGGATATACCTAAATATTGTTTTCAGTCAACATGTTGTAAACTTTTCGAACAGTTTACCAGAAAGGATTACTGTTATTAATACACCGATTAAATCATTGTAATTACTTAGTAATTATTTTAATCCAGATTGGATATACGTAAATATTTTCCAGTCAATATGTCGTAGACATTTGGAACAGTTTACCAGGGTTATTGTGACTACATCAATTAATCATTTTAAAGTGTGTATTGATAACACCTCAGAACAGTAAGGGGTCTATAAAAGCCTCAGTGGCTTCCTTTCCCATGTACATTCATGGGTACATACATGGTAAAAAAAATAAAGTCACTCATTTATTGCATAGAACAACCCTTGCCAAATTATATGTCCTTTTGACCAATTTCGGCGTATTGGTGTGGCTTGTTATCAAGTATACATACATACATACATTAAAAATACTCCTTTTCAGATCTGGCATCTGGTTTTAATACGTATGTACACATGTAGTATTGAATCCTGGACCGGTACATTCTACACAGAATATAGAGTCCAAGTTTAGGTCTACACAAAACTTGACGTTTTACCTCTCAATATTAGCATACGAGTTACATAAATTGGACCTCCTGCAAATATTAGATAGAAAAGAAACGTCACTCAGTAAAACACCTTCAGAAACCTTCAGAATGTTTTACCCCCACTTTTGACAATTGAGATACTTTCTAGAGCAATGGAAATAGTCAATACGGCAGCTACTTTAGAACGTTTTTGTTATTTGTTCCGTATTTAGTTCTCCCTTTATGTTCTGTAGAAATATGTTAAAAAGTAAATGAATCGTTATTAAGGGCATGTCATGAGTGCTCATTAATTTCCCACTTTGCAATGGTATCAAAATGAGATAGACGTAATCATCAAGTTGGCATGTGACTACTTATTCCCAGCAATGAAGGTTATTTGTGTGTGAGAATTACCAAAAGATGTAGAAGGGTACATTCCATATTGTTTACGTTGAGGATTTGAATGTCAGAGATTTTCTTTGAGTACTAAAAACGTGGAATGATAGCTAACAATGCAATAAAATTTGATTTAAGATACTATTTTCAGGTGGGTTGGTGGTTGGGGTTGGGTGGTACATTAAAATTTGTCTCTGCTGTTACTTTCAACCTTCATGATAGTCTATCAGCGAGCCCACGGATGTTCTTCCGATAAAATACGACACACAGCCGAACAACGCTATCGAGGATGGAACATCCGAACAGCCCTCACATGCGAACTTCGTTCGCTTATAGTTATAGCATCGAAAGAAAGCCCGAACGTCTAGCAGCAAGACTACCTTCATGACTGACCAAGAGGAAGTTCGTTGCGTAATCGAATGTAAGAGTGTCTTCGCGCTGAATAACTAAACTTAATACATTTATGTATATATTCATATTGTTCCTTTGAAATATTATGAAAGATATTCTTCAGATACTGAATTTATCATCTTTATTTTATACTACATTGTCCTTTATTCCGTTTTATTTTAGAATTTCGAGGAAATAATGTAATCAAACGTCTATTCATCTTGTTCCCTTGAATTGACACAGACAATTGACAACCAATTATACTAGTAGAAACGGACAATGCATACGACATAATGGCCGGGCGTGAGTGAGAGAATAGACAGATTAAAAATAATTGGGTCTATTCACTCGAATACATAACTTTGTATAGTAACGATTCAATTGATGCTATGCTATTGAGCAACAATATGTTTATATCAGATGTAAACTGAATGCCTTCAGTAAAGGCAAAAATTTAGATTGCTGTTCCTTCACGCCTTCTCGAAAGAAAAATTCTGCGCTACCAAACATGATATTCCATATCAAATAGTAACAACATCAATAAATAAAACGTAGCTTTGGAACTTATTATTCATATCCTCTTCTGTAAAAGTTGGGTTTGGTGTATTTTCAACCCGCTGTAACTTTCACTAGAGTCCACCATTTTAGTTCACTATACGAACAGTCATATTTGACCATGTCTTTCCACCGGGGTAAATCTTTAGCAGAGGGGGTGTAAATGTGTTGAGTATGAGACGAAGTGACACCTTAGACTTAATTCACCCCCGGTGACCTCTCCCCTGGGGTTGTGAAGTCAAAAGTGTCACTTTGTCTCATACTACCCCTTGACAGAGATGGTAGTTTAATATATATGTGGGTCACAGGTAGGGTAAAGGTTGGGTAAAGGTGGGTAAACTTGACTTTTCGTACAGTAAACCTCAACTGAATCTCTTCTTTCGTGCCAGTAAATCAGTTTAATACTAGACAATAAATTTTGAGAGAAAAAATCAGGTCTACCAATCAAGTAGTTGTTTTGTCAACTATTTTTGTCCTTTAAAATTTTATCCACTTGCCTAACCATCCCTGTTGTTATCTTTGCAATATATATCCCCATTTGGAAGTTGCTATGGGTGCGGCCTTTTTGTATGTTTATCCACATATGGCCCTTAATTCTATTTTTGTTATTGTAAAATCTTTAAAATGATTTGTCTGCTAGTCTGTTAAAAATTTAAATAAAAAGTTTTTAAAATAGTAAGTTTATGAGTACTTGTTGGTGATACTTTCAATTCATAATCATAGTTTAACATTCTGAATGGCTATGAAATGGCAAGTAAAGTCAGAAGGAACATTTGAAATGTTTATTTTATTGAATTTGCCCAAATTTCAACGATAAACAATAATTTTCATTCAGATACGCACTCATGGGTTTCCTAACCCTGCCATAGAGGGCGTCGATTTAATTTTTTTCATCTAATTGAAGACATTTAGGGTTGTTTGGGTTATGAAAAACAGAATTAAGACGGCCCTTACATATACCTACCAATTACTGTTATCTTTACAATATACATAATGTTCTGACTGTACATGTTGCTATGGACATGGTCTTGTTGATAGGCATATTTGCATACATGTTTTGATATTTTTTTTCCCTGACTAACCAAAAATGTTTTTATCTTTGCAAAACATACTGGCATTGTTGGCTGTTGCTAAGGTCATATCAATGGAAGTTGACTATAATCATGAATTCATGGGT
The DNA here is from genome assembly GCF_964340395.1 of Glandiceps talaboti. Classification (NCBI taxonomy): domain Eukaryota; kingdom Metazoa; phylum Hemichordata; class Enteropneusta; family Spengelidae; genus Glandiceps; species Glandiceps talaboti. Next base: position 18,355,708 of record NC_135566.1, on the reverse strand, counting down.
TTTCATTGCCCAACCAATGGTTAAGAATAGGTTCTTGGAGCCAAATTTTATTTTTAGCCCCCTAAGACTAATTTTGAAGATAAAAATTGCCAACATGTATTTTTTTATATGTGGTCCTATAATGAACGTAACCATATATGTTTCATAAAATTAACATGCATTTCACACGAAAACCCATATGCCCCTGCACTATTTTTGCAGTGTAGCGAATTAAACATTCTTTGTGCGAGAAAGGAAAGTGCAAAAGAAGCGCACACATGCACTGTGCATTTTCCGCGAGTAACAGTCAGTAGTCTTGAAAGTCTCCTTCATTTGAAGACAGCAAGTTGCAATAATAATGTCAGATCTACAGAGTCGGAATCCCCCCCCCCAAAAAAAAAAAAAAAAAAAAAAAAAAAAAACCACAAACAACCCCGACGCTCCTTTTCGTCTGAAACTATGGACAAGGGTAAGTATGGCAGAAAATCGCCTCCGTGCGCTTGGGATGCTCTTGGTCCACATAAATAAGAAATACACCCCAACTCCAGAGGAAGTGTATCCTCCCTTTGAAAATCAACTTTCAATCGTGTTCGACGTTCTCCTTGGTTGAAATGTTGTTTGATATAATTATCTCATTGCACTGACACTAGCGTTATTCCGCAATTCGACAATTTGGAAAGAATGGTCCTGAATTTGTAAACACATCAAAATCCAAACTTCAGTTTTCATTATAATGATAATGACAAGGAGAATCCACTGAGTTCACCTAGGATTCCGACATAAAGTAGAGCTATAAAAAATTTCGGAATGGCAGAAAAAAAAGATCTGTTCACAATGTTAGTTCTACCGTTGTACTTGCTCAAACTGTAGGGCAAATATTTGGGTAAAGAAGAGGGTGATTTTGTTGTGTTACTTATTTGAGAAAGCACCATCCATTTTTTTAAACAGTATTTGTTGGTTTATTGTCAGTGTTAGTATTTTTTTTCTCTTTGTAATGTTTTTATTGTATTCAAAAGAAAGTGACAATACAGACAACACAGAGCACAAAAAAGAAAGATACATTTCACCGTTCTGTTAAATATTGAAGGAAAAACAAACAAAAGAAAAGACATACATCATCAGCCTGGCTTACTTGAAAAAACAGCCACGAGTTAGAAAACCCATATTGACTATCAAATAAAAGTCTGTCTCAAGTGTAAATTGCAATGTGCGTTAGAGTCCTGTTGCAAAATCTCCCCATTTTTTAAAATAAATTCCCAAGGTACCTTTCCTTTGTGATATCTGGTGTTCCATCTGGTAAAGCTTGGTAACTGTATCGCAAGTTTACGATAGTAGATAGATTTTTTGTAAATCAAAATAGCATGATTAAGTAAGTCTGACCAATTGCTATCACCAAATATGATTTGCTCAGGGCTTGGGTTCCTTGGACAGTTTAGAACTCTTCCCCACTCATCCCACATTTTGTACCAGATGACTTTAACAAAATTGCAGCCAACAAATAAGCGAAAAACTGTTTCTGTAGCTGTATGACAAAATGAACATTTATCAGAGCTGATTAGGGGTGACCCCAGTCGGAATAACATAGAGTTTGTGTATAGAATGTTGTGATTGAGTTTCCATTGAAACACATCCACACGCAGTGAACTACAGATTGTAACCTTAAATGGCATACGATATATAAAACCCCAATCTAAAGTCTTTTCAAAACTCTCTTCAAAAAATAGCTGACTTCTTGGGACAGCAAAGTAACTATTGGAAATAAACTTTTGGATTTGTTTCTGTGTTGAATTCAATAGACACATGACTTGCTCATTGCAGTAGATTTGGTATGTATTTTCTGGCCGAACACAAACAGCCTTTTCTCTTTTCCACTCTGAGGGAATGGCAGAGATAGTGCCCTGCCATAATAAAAAATTGATATGGTTTATCCCTAAAATATGCAACTCTTCCCACCCTTTCACCCGACTAGGTTCACTGAAAATATCCGCAATATATACAATGCCAGTATTAAAAGTATCACGATGAAAAACACTTTTGCCTTGAATAAGAATGGACTTGTTGTTCCAAATGATTTCATATGCAGGTGAGAAATGTTCATTTTGCCCAAGACTACTACACACATTTAACAAATCAGAGTAAAAGGGTGGAAGCTTAATTGGAAGGGTTCCTATAGAAAAGTTACATTTAAAAATAAACTTTCCTCCTAATGACTTCAAGTAAAAATCTAAGATAAGTTTCCAGGGATGAAAATCGTTAGCTAAATAGTTATTTACCCACTTGAGTTTGAAAGCTTTCTGCATGGAACATAGGTCCAGCATACCAAGCCCCCCTTGGCCTATGTCACCTATCATCGTGTTGCGTGCTATCTTATCATGTCCTTTCCACAAAAAGGAATATATTTTTGAGTTGATTTTTTTAATATCTTGTTGGTGGACATTGATAAGACTGAGAGGGTACAAAATCTTTGGAATAACAAGGGTTTTGTTGATCTGAGTTCTACCAATAATAGATAAATTGCGCCAATTCCAACTGTGTAATACATTTGTAAGACACTTAATTGGCGAGCTCATATTTTTCTCATATGCTACTTTGCGATTATAAGAAAAGAAAATTCCAACAATCTTGATAGGTGACATAGGCCATTTGACCCCGAACAGCCTATCTTGACGAGAACTCCATTCCCCTAACCAAAGTGCTTCAGACTTGTCATAATTTACACTCAGACCCGATACCAATGAAAAATTCCTGAGTAGTGAAAAAAGGTTCTTGACAGATTGTTCGTTACTTAAAAAACATGTAAGGTCATCAGCATAGGCAGAACTTTTAATCTCATAACCCTTAACCCCAATACCCTGTATATTCTCATCCAGTTGTAGTTTAATTAATAGGGCTTCTAATGAGAGTATGAATAAAATAGGTGACAATGGGTCTCCTTGTCTGACTCCGCTTGTAAGATCGAAGTAGCCAGTAGATAAACCTCTGTTCATGACACAGCTTGAAGGGTATATGATAAAAAGTATGGACCCAAGTAATAAGGGAAGGTCCAAAATTAAAATTTTCCAAACATTGAAATATAAATTTCCATTCCAAACTATCAAAAGCCTTTTAAAAGTCAATGGCCAATAGGACACCAGGTAAGTCCAAGTCCTTTGTATAATCCAGAATGCCTTCAATCAAATGAACACATTGGCCAATAGTGCGATTTTTGACAAAGGTTGTCTGGGTTACACTGACAAGACTCTCTAGAACTTTTCCCATTCTTTTAGCAATGCAACGAGAATCTATTTTATAATCAGTATTTAGTCCATTTTTTTTATTTAAAAAGTTGGGTTTTTTTAGGTATTTTTTACTTTCAAAAGATACATTACATATGATATGCAATTGCGTACGCTAAAATGGATATAATGTACAGGCATGTAAATTTATGTAATTAGCTCATTTTAAATGCATGATTGCACCAAGATGAAGTTCTGCCCCCCCCCCCCACCCCCCACCCCCGCTAATGGTCAAGCACTAACGTATTTCGGGAGCGATCATATTATGTGAGTGACTGATAAACAAAGTTATAAACACAGACTCGTTTGATGATGATCTATTAAAGGACTACTTACTGTAGCTAGGACTTTTATATTACAGTCGCAGTGCAAAATTATGAGGAAAATTAGATTTTACATCTCCCCTGGAATATATTAAATTGAGTATCCATCATTGAGTGACTGTATACTACGAGTAAAATGTTGTCAGCAGATCATAGTATTACATTTCCTTGGTATTAGAATGTGTTTATTTTTAAGGTTATCATGGTTTCAGTAATATACTGGACAACATAGCCAATAGTAAGTAAACTGAATTAGTAATCTAGTTCTGAAACAGCTGTTGTACAGAAAACTTGTTATGACGTTTGTTAATTTCTCTTTTGAAATCAATGACATTAATCACATTCCATTATTCAAAACCTGTTCAAAAACATTTTATTAAGGTTGAATTAGCAGTTTGGTTAATGAATGGAGGGGAGTTTTTAGTCAGTGTGATGATTAAACTGAACAATCATGAACAAACAAGTGCTTTGAAAAGAGCAAATTGGCCATTGTGTGTACATGCATTGACAGTTATTGACATGTGTCAATTATATTAACTCCATTTCTAATATTGTACTTGATAAACAGCTGAATGACTTTATGGCAATAGTTCATTCAATCAATCAGAGAGATGTCCTAGCACGTTTGGTTAATAAACCATGAATATTTTGTATGTCTGTGATTGCAAGACTTATTTTATATGATAATTATATGTTTTCTCCAAGTAATGAATATGGTCATTATAGTAAATAGAAAGCAGTCGCTTAATAAAGATTGTAGGAACATTAGAGTTTCCTTTTTGCCACTTTAGAATTTCAGATCATTCACTTTGTTTATTGAGGCCGGTAGACGTCAGTACAACAACCGAGAGGATAGCTTCTGTCTTTTCTATACCTCATAATACTGAAGATGAAGTCCATGATTAATTTGTTCTCTGTATAAGGAGCTTAGTGGAAGCAAATATATTTTCCATGCAATGGAAAAGTGTGATGCTAATTTTGATTCAAAAATATGTATTTCTTCATCTTTAGTTACAATATATAATGTCCTCTCACTTTTTTCCAGTTCAAGTATTGCATTTCAAATTTGCACAAGTATACAGGACACTTTTTAAGTCGGTAGCCTACTAATCTGAAAGATCCAAAAGAACAAATAATCGTTTATTCTGTAAAATGAAAACATTGCCTATTAATATTGAATTTAATAAGAAATACAAGCTTTACCGAAATTTGTTGACAAGAGTTTTAAATTCCGCTAAAAAGAGACATTATCATATGAAAATACAGGCTGCCAATGGAGACACTGATCAAACTTGGAAAGTAATTAATGAGATCTTAAATAAAAGCAGCAACAAAATGACTTCACCAAAACAAATTAGTGTAGATCACAAGATAATTTCAGAGAAATTAGATATCGCAAAAACATTCAACGACTTTTTCACCGACATTGGCCCAAAACTTGCCACAAAAATCACCCCAACGACAAACTTTAATCACTATCTAAATGATAATTATTATGACTCGCTCTTCTTTTACCCAGTTGTGTACAGTGATATTGTGGAAAAGATAAAACGCATGGATCCCAGAAAAGCTATGGGATATGACAACATTCATCCTAAACTAATAATTGATGCAGCCCATATCATTTCCCATCCACTAACACACAAAATTAACTGCTCACTTTCCCAAGGTATATTCCTTGACGCCCTCAAATTTGCCAAAATCACCCCAATTTATAAGAAAGGATCGACCCTTGATGTTAGCAACTACAGGCCCATCTCAATTTTACCAGTCTTTAGTAAACTATTTGAATCAGTCGTTAAAGACCAATTAGTATCATTTCTAGATAAATTTGACATTCTTCTTAGTTCTCAGTACGGTTTCCGCAAAAAGTTTAATACGAAAATTGCCCTTGCTGACCTCATATCTGATATTACTGACAAAATGGACCAGGGTTTCGTCACCTTTGGCATTTTTATCGACCTGAAAAAAGCTTCGATACAATTGACCATCATATTCTTATCCAAAAGTTATATTATTACGGCATTAGAGGTGTTCCGCTCCTTTGGTTTCAAAATTACCTTAAAAATAGACAACAGGTCGTTAGCATAAATGGTATCAACTCCAATCCAAAACAAATTAAGTGTGGGGTACCCCAAGGATCAATACTTGGACCAATCCTCTTCCTCATATATATTAACGACATTAACAAATCTACTGACGCCTTCAATTTTCGTTTATTCGCAGATGACACTAACCTATTCAAATTCATGAAAACTAATAATATCAATCTTAATGTTATAAATGATCATTTTAATAGAGTTAACGACTGGTGCAATGCTAACAAACTAACAATTAGCGTTGACAAAACTAACAATATGATTATCAAAACTCCCCAGAGGATATCTCACATCGAGGGAAACCTAAGTATTAGCGACACACCAATTAAGTGTGTATCATCGGCCACATATCTAGGTATTTCCATCGACCCAGCTCTCACCTGGAAATCTCACATCGAAAAAGTAACCCGAACTATAAGTCCCAAAATCGGAATCATCTCTCGAATTCGCCATTATGTCCCAAGGTCCACCCTTGTTTTACTTTACAACACTTTAATCCTCCCCCATCTTATATTACTGTCTTGAAATTTGGGGTAACACCTATCATACATTACTCGAACCACTTATAATCTTACAAAAGAAATTTGCTCGACTTTCTCTGATTATCAAACACATTCTGCGCCCCTTTTAAATCAACTAAGAATATTAGATATCCATAAACTGTGTAAATTCCAAGCATGCATGTTTGTCTATGACTTACAAAATAACAGCTATGCTCATAATATTAACCACTACATTACTAACCGTCTATCCCATGGCTACCCTACCAGATCAGCCCTCAGTTGTAACATTCCCATTCCAAAAGTTAATCTTACAATTTGTCAAAAGAATTTCAAATATGCCTTACCCAAACATTGGAATTCCCTACCAAACAAACTTAAGAATATACACAAGCGACATGAATAATTAAAAAATGTATAAAGACACACCCTTTTTCTTGATTCTAATTTGTACTGTAAATATGTAAATATCTTTGTCTGTACATGTGCTATAATAGATTTGTTCGTTTTGATCTACCATTGTGACTCTTTGCTGCTCTTTGTGTTGTCATCTTTTTCTTCGTTTCATTTGTACTATATTGCATACAAATGTGAATATGTATGTGTGTATTGATTATTATTATATTATTTGTTATTATTAATTATTTATCATAAGTACGCCTTGTATATTTACCTTCTATATTTTGTCAGGATAAGAAACATGGACTAGATTAGTTTCTAGTAAACTATTTCCATGGTCCTCACCAGAGCATTTTCTTTTATTTTATTTGTATTTTCCTTTTTGCATTGTTATTATCTTATGTTTCCGGTGAAATCAAATTCAATTCAATTCAATCCAGTCGTTTGTTTAATTTATTAACCACAGATTAAGATAATGTAACGTTCCAAATCAGCCCCCCCCCCTATGTTTTTGTGACAGTATATTGTCTGTTTACCATGACTGATCGCAGGGAAAATAGGGAACAGTCGTGGACAATACAATGCCAGTTGATTGAGTACATGGTATCTGAATATTATGCTATATTTTATTTACCTTTCGTTGCCGATGAATTTACTTAACTGCTATGCCAATTTTATTTTATTTTCGACTTCTGCCAAATATATATGTGTAAAATGTTTAGGGTTCATTACATGTCGGCTTCATTCTTCCAATTGGGTGCTGGGTATGGCATATTGTACACACAACATAGAGAATAAACAAAATATAATTGTATCTTTTATGTTAAAATTACACGTTGCGTTCGACAAATGTAATAATCTGTATTTATACTGGATAGTTCTTCGAAGTATATAAACACTTGTCTCCCAAGAAGACCAGTGAGGGCCATTCCTTATGGGCTCAGTGTTAATGCAGGAGGAAACCGGAGTACCCAGGGAAAACCTGCGTTGTTCGGTAGAGTCAAACTGAACGACACTCTTCTTACTTATACAGCGAGGTAAATTAATCAAACCCTGAATGGGTTCAAACCCCGCCCGCAGTAAACAACTCGGCCACCGACAAACAATGTTCGCATAGGGCAATATTACAGTCACTAATGGAATGACCGTGTTTTTGTTTAACTTTAACATATGACATTAGGGATAAAAATCAATATGTATCAATATGTATATGAGAAATAAACTTATAGTGTCGGCTCTAATAATAAATAACACATGAAAGATCACACGTTCAAGGGAATTTGCATGTCTTTGTCAAACAAAAATCATGCCTTTATTCAATTAACTGACGGATCATTTTAATGAGGTCTCCGGATGGCAAATATTGAAACGTGTCATTTTGTGAAGGGAAGACATTCGAACACATGAAATATAGTGACAGCAGGGTGACTGTGTAGCAGAGATCCAAGGTAAGTAATAACTGGAAATATGATTTTACTCTTATCAGTGGTAAGGGTAGTCATTTGAAAATCACACTGTCTTGTTAATACAACACGGAACTTTAACTGCTACTGTTTAACTCTATCCACGGCGATTGCAAATGTTTGTTCATCCTTTCGGTGATATCTAGTATAAGCGAGTCGAATGAAAACTACTTACGTGCCACTCTCACGAGCTAGAAATATCCTCACTCTTGCATGTAACGTTCTATATCTGCTGAGAAATAGTATGTAGTTTAGTATAGTTATATATATATATATATATATATATATATATATATATATATATATATATATATATATATATATATACACGAGAATTACGAGGATTTTCACGCTTCCTTGGCGATCATCAGACGATATATATATATATATATATATATATATATATATATATATATATATATATATATATATATATATATATATATATATACACATTGTATATATATAAACGTAACATCACTGATAGAATAATTAGGAAGTAAATCTCTATATATTAGTTTTTTTTTTCCTTCTATCTGTAGTTTTCATTATGAAATGTATTGATTTATTTTCAAAATTCATCATTTTAAAGTCAAAGTTGTACATCCGGGATGTTTTGATATCTACAACACCACATACAGCGCAAACTTCTAGTGCATAAAACGAACTAAATCGACCACAACCACAAAGGGCAGAAATATGATGCAGTCAGAAGAAAAACAGGTCAAGAAAATTATATTACGTAGACTAGACTAAGGAATCATGATATTTAATTTTGTTTATTCTATTATGCGCTACATTCGAATTAGCTCTGTCATGTAATAATAGGGTGTGGATAATTAAAACAGCCGTGATTCTACTCTGGTAGTATTTACCCTCTGTCGCTGACTACGTAGTTACGGAACGGATATATAAGACACCAAATGTATTTAATTTGAGATAAGTGCGACCAACCTGGAAATTGCTGTTTACTAGATACTTGTATGATATTGGCATTGACTGGTGATCCGCAAGGGGTGATATAAGAGTGCATACAGTAGTACATACATGTACTTTTAAAGTATCAATCTCACATTGATCTGCAGACTGACAGTGACCAAGATCACTATATCACCAAACTCTAAATTGACGTGTTACTGTAAGTGTTTTTTTTTTGAAATTAAGTGTGTACACGATCACTTTGCGTTTACGATTTTTCAGGTGCAGTCAATACAGTTTTATAGTTTACGCAATGTATGTATGTATGTATGTATGTATGTATGTATGTATGTATGTATGTATGTGCGTGCGTGCGTGCGTGCATGCAAGCGTGCACATGTGTAAAATCCGTTACCTTTAGGCCATGGCCAGGAGCGGAAAAAAATCAATGTCAGGTCACGTATCGATTTTGTCATTTTCTAATTGTCAAAGTATTTTCGTTCAGCGATTAATGGAGTGTATTATTGATTGGACATGGTCAGCCCCCACAAAATCAAATATGACATTTAACATTAATTGGACGTCAACTCGTGAATTAACAATTAGGAAGCTGTTAAAGTTGGTATATGGATGAGAAATGGGTATTCATTATTTTGAACCATTCGCTAATAAAACTACTTGATTAAGTTTCCCTACTTGAAAACAACAACAACAACAACACCGTGAAACAATATACACCGAGTCCGTATTGCTACTTTAACAACTGGGTTTTTGTGGAACGGTACGTACTGGAGTAACGATTCGATCCTGCTTGGTTGGAAGAGAAATGAATGCTTAATAACTATTACTGCCGAGTATTTCACTTTTCCTCATAACACGTGAAGACTCTATTATTGATGCTAACAATATAAACGGTAATATATAATATGTAATATATACGGAAAAAAATGAACTCTAAAAAAAATTGGTAGATAGGATAACCAAGGCTATATAACAAATTAGATAGATATCTACAATGACCTTACTAGGGCAAAGTATGATGGGCTGTGATGGAAAATTAGAAAATTATTGCACGGGTAGCGCTCTTGTTTACTCCATATCAATACTGTAATATAACATAAGATGTGATACGTATAGTATATGATAATACCATTTAGCACTCTGTTTGGTGGAATATCATCTATATTTATCGTAGACATTGTAAAAGATGTCATATCATTATATCATTCACAAGCCCAAAAATATACCCTGGCTATCTACGTCACGGCAACGCATGTCTATGTCACTAGTTCTGCTATGTTCGAAATATGTGTCACAATGTTCAAAAGTGACTTCACTTTCCCCGAGTTTTCTTTGATATTACTGACGCTGGTATAAATATGATATTCCCCAGTATTTTTCCTCATCAGCCGGAAAATACTTGTGATCTAAGGGCTGTCACTACACGTCTAGCGACTCGTAGTGACAAAGACCCCTTAGATCATTCTTATTTTCCTAGGCTGAACGAAGAAAAATATTGGGGACTAACATCTAACACCATCCGGTTTCTCCTATGCCAGCTGCAGTCATATGTACAAGGTATGACACACAATAGGTCAGGCAGGACACGTCAGTTTTGTTCTGTTTTTCATTTTCATCTCGATCAAATAATAGCCACCATTAAGGGGCTTCTGTAAAATATTCACTAAAAAATTGTTTTTCTGGACATTACAAATCCCCATATACATATTTGCGTAAGTGTAAACCCGATGATAATTTTTTTATTCTGAAAAAAGTCACTCTGATGCGATAGCGAGTGATATATATGCGTTTTGTCCTCCCCATCTTGTCTCGATACCAAAGTGTTTTTGTTAGGATTTTGTATTACAAGACATAAACATATCACAAGCCCATACGTCCATTACAATTAAATGGACGGTTCGACGAAGATCAGAATTACGCGTACACACTCAACAATGACATCATTTCTTGTATACATATGTACTTACAATTTAATGAACCACCGTAACTGTGAGTGTTAGGTCAAAATGTGTTCATTGTTGTTAGCATTGTCCGCCACCTAAGTGTCTTGCCAACTAACTTTTCCAATCTACTGACTTTTCACACGAAGCGAACAGCTCATAACATTACACGAAGTCTGTAATGGTCACGTGAGAAATTCCAACTGAAAATGTAATAGTGACTCAACTGGAGAAAATATAAATGTTTAACACCGGAGGAGAGGGGAGAATTACGTGATAAGCTGGATATGTTTTAAATTCTTGAAAGGAACTTTATTGACAAAACCACGTCTGACACAATAAATGTTTTCAAAATATCAATAGTTGTTAATGGTCACTGCAAACTGCAATAGAATCTAAAATTATATCACATAAACTCTGTGAACTTCCCGAATGTTTACAAAGAACTCAATATCATTTATCATATTTATGGTTTTTAATTTTTTCTCGCGTTTTTAAACAACAAAGCTATCTAAAAATAAATCCGGTGATAACACTGAGGAGTAGTGTACCACACATTGCTTGGACGGTGGTGACGTCACTCGATACGTCATCAGAACGCAAGACATCGCCATATTTGGTTAGAAGTTCCATGACTACTGCATTACTCCATCCAAAACCAATCTGTAAGAAACAGTAGATTGGATAACGTCTATATTTTACAATTTCTTCACAGCGTCTACCAACGCGCAAGCGCATTAGGTTCTGAAACTTTCGGTTTTACACGTACTGTCACTCGCGCATGCGCGCACAAACACAACTTGGTTAACTTGGTGTAGTATATTGTTGTTACCGAGTCACCGACGGAACAGAACACAAGAAGGTCTTTCAAAATAAAAGCCAGAAAACTCAAAATAAATAAATGTGAAAAAAGAGAGAGGTGTTTTTGAAAGAACACACAGTTTTTTAAATTTAAAACAAAGACATTTTCTATAATGGTCTGAGATCTAAAATAAGACCAAATCTTATGTTCCAACGAAGACAGACAACAAAACGGACATTCTTTCCATGTACAATTCATGTGTGCCAAAAATTGATATTTTTTCCATCAAAATCTTTCATTTAGTGTTTTTTTTTCTTTACATACTGGATAGTATTGTGTAATTTGCACTGAAATTCCAAATGCCAAGTACAATGTTATCATAGAACTGACCTGTACGTCGTACTCCCCACCACCTCCTGGTGCCCCTTGGTATCGAACATCGAACTAGGAAGAAAAGAGACAAAATGCAATTGGCAATATGTCACTTAGTACGTGTGAGCTCTTTCTGGTGTGAGTAAAATGTACCTGTACAGTCTTAATTTTTAGAAAGAAAGAGGAAAGTACTCAGTTCTGAACGTTTTCAATGGCATGTTTTGAGCACTGCAAAAACCAATGACATACAGACACACGTTGTTGTGTCGTAGTAGACTGAGGATATAAATCCCATAGTTTCTGTTCGAACATATACAACTTGGCTTGCGTATAATACAACAATATTTATATATAGTTGTTGGTACTTGCGTTGGCAGAGAAAACCAACGACTCAACATTTCAAAAGCAAGGTTTGTTATTTATAATTATTCATGAAATATGACCACAAAAAGTGGAAAGACCACACCACGAACCTTCTCAAACATTACATCTTCCTCGTACCATCCTCTCCAGTTCGTCAGTGTCCAATTCTGTGCAAGGCTGACTGCGAGTTCTTTGGCTTCGTCTAAAGAAGTAGAGTCGAGTCCCGTTATGAGTAGTTCTTGCATTGGTGGCCATCCGTTAGGAAAGTCCCACTGTTCTCCACTCTCCAATAATGATGTCGGGTAACCACCGGGAAAATAGACAAGGCCATTTACCTTTAGGAGTTAATTGAACAATAGCTTATAATTGAGGAGTGTGCCAAACATATTGATATGAAACATTTCTGAACTTCTGAACTGAAAAATAACGATGGTTTTAAAATAAAGAAGTAGGTTTCAGAATCGACTGCATAAATTATGTTAATTTTAAAGAGATTTTAGCGCACCATGAGGCAAAGAAAATAGTCCTCAAAGAATCGGTAATGAGCGGTAATGGTATAACAGATGTGCACTGATGTCACCGTTGAAGTTTTGAGTCTGGGATCAAGACACTTGCGTGAAAATCACTGATCACGTGATAATCACTCTTAAAAAAGATCACACCAACAGAATTTTCAAAAGACACCCCTTCTTATATACATAATTTCATGACAGGTAGTAAAATGTCATGTCAGTTAACATTCCGTTACCCCTTATACTGACTCCGAGTCGGAGATTATATTTTACGATTTTTACCTTGAGGTAGTTTACAACTTTCTGTTCTTTGACAGGATCACCCGTACCGTTTCCATAGCAACGGGCCCATAAGGGAATGGTTGACGATGCATAGAACACGTCACTTCTCTGATTGTTTTCAAGATCATAGTCAAACCACATCCCTTCATCCTCGTTCCAAAGCAGACTTTCAAACGCACTCACTCGGTCCATGAATCTCTGTCGATATTCTTCGGATTTTGTCGGGTTTCCTAAATGATTGTCAAAAATGTATTTAAAAAATCGACAGCATTGATAAAATGGAGATTAATCAGGAGTAACAATAGATTTTATGGATCTATAGAAATTGGTCCTGTAGGAAGAAATATTACCTCTCGTCCTACTGTGACAAATTTTTGGTGACAAATAAATTATTGAACGAATTCTGCTGAAGATGGGATGGAATACAAAAATATAAAACCAGGATAAAACCAACCTGCACTGTCATAAAATTCTGCGAGCAGTCGTTCATTCAGACAGAGTATGGAGTTGAGGTCCACAGCTACAATTTGTTTGGTACGTATCGTCTTCAATGTATCGTCTCTGAACCATCGCGTTGAGAAACCCCATCCAGTCTCAGCTCCAGCCGCAATGTCGGAATATAAAATAGCTGCATCGTCTACGAAATGAGATAATTTAGTATAAAACACAAACGTATTTGGAAATTAGTGATGATAGTAGATGTGATGTGTTTCGTCATGAAAAACAGTCGTCAGAAGTTCAGATTGGTACACAGACGCCAGATTGTGCATTTGTCAATAATTGTACATTATATATTTTCTTGTATATGTGGATCAACACTATAGGTGACCATACAGTCATGCTTTCGCAAGTACAACGTCATCTAACAGTCGAAATATAGAGAAATATAGAGAAATATTGAGGACAATTGTCGCGAAAAAAAATTCTGTCTAGTTATAGGTCTTTTTGAAATTATGCCTTTAAAGCAGCACTGTCTGCAACTGGAACATTTTTGAAAATGTTTTGTTAGGTACAATAATTTACTCGTAATATCGTACACAATGAACAGTATCGCATCATATGTGGGCTAACGTAGTTTTTGTAACTGTATACATGTTAAATCAAATGAAATCAAATTGATTTTTGGGTCCGCACCCATAAAAACCAGCGCTTCAACGGTGATCATGATTTTAACCTGTTTCTGTACTATTTATGGATAATATCGACCACTGATTAACATGTGCAATGTCTAATTGTTGGTATTTTAATAATTCTCAGTGCATATATACATTGTGGTTGTTCGTTCGAAACACGATCATACAGTTACAAACTAGTGCAGTTTTAATATGGTGACGGTGCGTGGCAAATTCAAAACCTAGCTTTTGATCAATTAAACTTGGCACTACACTACCTACAGATAATATTGACCACAAATTAACACATACAATGTTTTTTTAATGAGTATTTGACTAATTTTTAGTGAATATATCTTTGGTTACTTGATGAAAATATGTCCCTATTGCAGCTAGTGCATATCAGCGTGTAGTTAACTTTCGGTTCGTCCTGGGAGTGCCATGCTAGTGATCAGTGAATGGATCTTCTCTCTCCTCTTCGACTCATAGAGAAAAAGCCCCTTAATAGGTAGCTCTGTATTTCCCTTAGTAGAATGCAGAACAAGCCTTTAGTCGAAGACATAGCCCCCCCCCCCCAATTTGTGTGTTGTATTGTGTAAGATGATTAGCTTTTTGGCAAATTTAACATGGAAATGCTTTGGTGGACTTTCAAGGGATGCCAACAAGTCATCACATGGTCAAACCCAAGTCATGATTAAAATATTATCACTTCAAATGTATGATCGAAAAGCTATGAAGATAACCAAGTCTACATACAATTTATTACACTTACAACGGTATGACGCATATCATAATATTTAACAACAAATATGGCTGCCTTTTAATTTTCAGAGTAGTCCCCAAAGGGAGTAGCAGCTAGCTCTTAAAAACAAAACAATGGATAAAACACTCCGTTATCATGATATTCCTAAATATTTCTGAAAGAATGAAAATCATAACGAACCTCTTGCCAACCCCTCTGCCGTTGCCGTGTCTTCTCTATACGATTCTGGTCTGAGTAAATGACGGAGACATTTATTGACAATTTTAGAAATCGTCTGACAATGGGTTGTAAGAACTTTAGAATTGCATATTAAGCATATTATTGAACATGTTGATTGTGTTCTAGAGGTGAAAATTTCATTCCCCCCCGTAAGGGATCCTTCAGTAATTACTAGGGGAGGGCCTGGAATTAGGGGAGGGGGGGTCAAATTTTACTAATCGGTTCACTGGAGAGGACCATATTTTAGACAAAGACGAACTAGGAGAGGGTCTCAATTTATTTCAACTCATTGCATTATCTAACATTTTGAGATTTTTGCATGATCCCATCGCTGCCACCGGTTCCATATTCCCTTCTGCAACATCCCACCACCGTAATGTACTATCAGAACACATTGGTCAAATAACTGCTGACAGCCATGTAGTAATAAATTCACAGTTGTGATGTGAGGAGAAGAGTGGGTCTCACAAGGTTGCGGAGGAAACAGTGTGGTAAGATCCCGGGGGTAAGATATTGGGGCTGGGATGGGGATATTGCCCTAGATCAACAAAATGTCGGTAGTGCATCAATCTAGTTTGAGAGTTTTGGCTTTAAGCTCTGCCAATTAGACTAAAACACGAGAATTATTAGTTAATACAGTGCCATCGCACAATTTCACTGTGGTGGTAGTGATGGAAAACAATGAATTCAATGGCTTTAAATTATCAATATGAAAGCAGTGGTAGGATTGAGTCTTTACCATTGATTCTGTGACTGTCGTCGTTTATCATATATGACAGCATTTTAATCGAGTCCATATTATTGAAATATCTTATTATGGAGGGTAGGGGGTTCCTTGTGTTAAAGAAATGAAAGAGTGATACATCTTAGAACGCTGAATAGTGGAAGGGTAACAATTTAGGCCACAGACCAGGCTTGATTCCCCCTTGCCTTCCCCGTATATTCACTGAAGACTCCCTAAATCAAATTATTGTGTTGTGTTTCCTTTTAAAATAAAGACATTGTAGTGTCACTTCACTTCCAATATTTACATACCTGGGCTGACCTTGAAGTACGTCATAACGATTGAGCACGTGACCTTCTACCACAACAGATCGGTTGTTCATCCAAAAGTTGTACTCTTTTTCCAGTGATGGTAGAAGTGTTTGCACGTACTGCCAGTCATTCGTCGCTTCCAGGTACCGATGTACTATAGGAATCAAAAATGGTGGCTGACTTCGTCTCATTTGATAGATTCTGTTAGCATTCGGTACCAGATCTAATCTATGTGAAAAAAGACAAGATGTACAGACTGACGATCCTTATTAACAAAAAGGATTCTTCGTAAATTATAACTCAGTCCATAGGGACGTGTAATCTTGCTTGTATTGGTCGATAACGTACCTCTTGCTTACATGGGTACAAAAATACCATTACCGAATATACTGCCATTTAGTATATTAAACGGGCATGCATAGTGTACAGGAGAATGCGCTTCGTCATAGCAACATTAATTTATATTCGACAGTTCGTATCCGTCACTGGCATACAAATCCCGAATCTAGGCAAAATTATGCGTCCCTATGATTCAGTCTAACTTTCCATATAATGTTCAGCAAATGAGTCTAACAGGATTTAAAAAAAAAACTTTCTTATAGTTTTATTTCTGCACTAGCTTGTCGCAAAGAAGTCGGTACTTTTATTAATTAACACAAATAAGGCAGAGTTGTAGATTGCAAATCATTGGTACAGTTGATAGTTGAGAGTCAAGGGACCGACAATGTTTTGGTGTGGTGCCTTGTACATCTAAAATAACTGTTTTTGTGTCGTTTGTCCAATATGATTACCCTTATATGCGAAACCAGCCATGCATTGCATCATTTGCCCTTAATCGTAGTTGAAGAACACCTCAGAAGTCCACAATTATAACAGAGACTTTAATACATTCTGATTAAAATGGCATCAAATTAAGAGAAAACATGGTTCGAACAAAAACTACCTACTTGTCCACAAGGTATATAAAATTCTCAATCATGCCTTTTACAGTGGTCTCCATCTCAGATAGTAGCAAACCATTAACAACCCAATACGAGTCCCTGAAGACGAAAGAAACATTGTCACATCAGTGGGTCGTTATTTAGACTGTCAACAGTCGTCTTGACTTTTTTGTAATTTATCTTTAATACTATAATTGTTGCCGCTGAAATTAATAGAATTAATTATTAAAGATGGTGTGCGCTGGACGCTCAATGAAGTCAAGACTATATTTTAAGTGTTCAATGCCTCAGTATAAAACATATTTCAGAAGTTTTTTTTAGGAATACGACAAAATATAATCTGCGTCTGAATACAGACTAGGTCGTTATGTGTACTTGTTTGTTCCGTGGTTTTTGAATGTAAAATGTAAAATGTAGTTTTGTAAAAAAAAAAAAAAAAAAAAAAACCACTATTCTATGGTCTATTTACCAGTAGATTTGTAATAAAAACACAATAAACGACTTTGGATATATAACTCACCCGGGAAAGTCTTACTAAGTCTCTTTGGCATAAAAGATAGATAAATAGATAAAAGATATGGTTTTGATAGATCCCTTACCAGTAGTACAATTCTCTGAAACGCCCTCCTGGGATGATAAACGGCTGTGGTACATAAATCTGTGTATATCGTTGTGGGTTGTCCCTCACGTCTTCTTTAATCTATCACAGACAAATACTTGTCTGTGAATCTATATATCATAGTAACGTATAGTCTGTAAGATACGCCGTGACGGGGCGCCCTCGTACCGTCAACCGCAAGCCGATGAGGGCGGAGTGACACGAAGTATCTTACAGTCTAAGTAACAGTACCCAGTTTCCACATTTCAAAACCTCTCATGATTGTCATCTGTGCAGTAGTTAAAATGGCAAGAACTGGGGGGTCATCGAACTATAAATGTACACTACAGATGGTACTAGTAGAATCAGAAAGGAATGACCCCCTAGCTTGGTGTTGTAGTTCTCGTAGTTCTTGGATATTATTCACTCACTTCATTTCGTTCATCCAAAGAAAATACGAGTGACCTGATTGATAATGGGCCTTGTAACTTGGGGTCGAAAACGAGAAGTGACCAAACCCTTTCCAACTAAATGAAGATTGAAAACATTGAAAAATAATACAGTTGTACCCATGCAAGCATAATTTATTATAACAAATCAGACGAGCACTCGATTGAAACTTTGAATTTTGACTCATATTTCGAGCACCTGCAGGACGAATGACATAGGCACACGTTGTCGTAAAATGTACAGCAACATGGGTATAAATCCCGTATTTTTGTTCGAACGTGTTCGACTTGGTGTGTATTATAATAAATCATTTATGATATAATTAGCATTTGGCCATGATTCAACTAAATAACTTCACATAAAAAATGGTCACATTGAGGCCCCTAACCCTAGTCAATGTCTCTCAGACTAATTTCTGAACAAATTAAATGAACAGTGTGTGTGTGTTTTTATTTTCAAACTGCTAAGTTAATACGCTCCGAGTGAAACCAGTGATTCTTATCAATCTAACTTCGTACCGGCGTTTATCTCTGTAGCAAAGACTTTATATGTTGACTTACCTGCCGTCCGAGTTGTTTCCATAATTTATTAAGCTCTTCAGCCCATACACGATAATTATTGTCTTTGATGTTGTTCAGAAAACTAGGACTATAGTACAAGTTAGTTTAAAAGAAAATAATACAATAATGTATGATTGAAAGGCATAAACAAAGTATTGATAATAATTGTCAATGTAAACAAATCAATCAGCTAAAGACTAAAACTGTTGTTTATACAGAGCGTAACACTTATGAGTCTGAGACAGACAGACAGACAGACAGACAGACAGACAGACAGACAGACAGACAGACAGACAGACAGACAGACAGACAGACAGACAGAGAGGCATACAGACACAGACAGACAGACAGACAGACAGACAGACAGACAGACAGACAGACAGACAGACAGACAGAGAGGCAGGCAGGCAGACAGACAGACAGACAGACAGACAGACAGACAGACAGACAGACAGACAGACAGACAGACAGACAGACAGACAGACAGAGACAGACAGACAGACATACAGGCAGAGAAAAAAAGATAGAAACAGACAGAGAGACAGACAAACAGACAGACAGAGACAGAGCGATAGAGACAGACAGACAGAGCGACAGCCACAGACAGACAGACAGACAGACAGACAGACAGACGGAATTCATTCATTCTGTCTGTCTGTCTGTCTGTCTGTCTGTCTGTCTGTCTGTCTGTCTGTCTGTCTGTCTGTTTCTATCTGTCATGGTACATGGTCACAATATTGGGGGATTTTGACAAGCACAAATGAAACGTTTACCTTTCTTTCCAATCAGCTGGTATCCAGTCTCCAAATTCATTACCAGGGCCTTCAAAATACTGCTCCACAAACTGTCTCATTACATCTGAATCATTCTTATCCCCTTCTAAATTATCAAAGGCCAAGAGCACAACGTCTATACAGAGAAAAAAATAATGCAAAAGCTTTTACGAATAACCCCACCTGTGTTATTATACAAAAGCTAGCTGAGTTCGCTGCATATGGGGGCGCTGTTCCTTCAGTTCCTTCACTGTCGGGGGTTATACGTCACACATGTGGCGTGTTCTGCCATCTAAAACACTGTCCGGCGGCGTTGAAAAGTAAAGTGCAGCCGAAGTCTGATAGACTCGAAATATTTCTATATTACTTATTTTGATCACTATCATTATTGTCATTTGTGAGAACAAGCTAAATTGCATGAGAAAACATCAAATACCGTAACAATATTATGTCTAATATATACATTGTTCACATTTTATTAAAATTTTATATTTTCGATAAACAACCTATTTTTGGTGCTTCCATTATTTCATCAGACTCCGAGGCTCTGAGATAGTATACTGTTGTAATATGTAATAACGTAATCTATCAAATATCACCTATGTAACTTACCTGGATCTTCTTTAAGATTCATATCAACAAATGTTTTTGAATCTTTGTAGAGTTCTGCCGTCTGTGCATAATGTAGCAAGTCTCCATAGCAATATATATCACTTTGTGGAAGTCTGCAATGACAAATAAAGGTGACATTAAGGTTGTAAGAAAGACAAGATATTGTATAGCCTGAGTTTGGACACTGGCTGCGCTGTTCAGAGGCATATTGGACCAGAAGTGAGAAGCCATGAAGATATCTTGGATTCTCTTGACATTCCATGTGTTTCACTGCAAACCTTGGTGGCAGTCTCAGTCAGTTAAAAATCAAGTAATTTTCAGGCACTCAAGAAATTTATTTGAACCAAATTTTAATGAAAGTGTTTTGTGAGATAAAATAACTTTCTCGCAATATCGTCCATCCTGAGTAGCGTTGAATCACCGTAATTTGTGTAGCTATATACGTGATAAATCAAACCAAATTAAGTTTTGTGGCCGCACCGAAACATCAGCGCCCTCAACGGCAATCACGATTTAACCTGTTTCTGTACTGCTTGTAGATAAAACGGGGTTTTCGCTCAAGTTTTAATCTTGCCACTACACTACTTACAGATACATGTGTGATATTGATTAACTAATTGACAGATACAATGTCTTTTATAAATTATTGACCAAATTGTTAGTGACTATCTTGTGTTTCATGAAAAAAATGTCCCAGTTGCAGCTAATGCAGATTTAATAGGTACATCCTCAGGTGACTACGTCGTAAATATGATAGCCCTTACTTTTCCTCATCTGGATGGCCGGGGGCGCCCTCTACTGGTACCGCATGGTGACATTTTTTTTCGAAAATCATCGCAAGGTGTGTAACAGCCGAATAACTCTGTATTGGCTTGACCGAAATAATAACTTTAACCAGATTGGGTACCCATTGACATTTTAGCATCATTAATCAGGTTCTTAGACTAGCGCCCACATTTGAATCCGAAAGGGTAACTTACACGGTCCAGTGAGGAGGAATTTTGAATTGTTCCCTAGAGTTTTAGCATTCACTAACTACCAGAACTACTTACTGATAAGAAGACGACTTTTATACACTGTGAACATTAACAAGGCGCGTGCAAATGCAAATGTGTGCATCACATTCTTTGCAAACTCCAAAAAGAAATTTGCAAGAAATGCCATGATTAGTGGATGTCGTGAGCTCAATTTGTCTAATTTACGGGTTTTTTTTTTATCAAGTTTACCATTTATCTTGGTCAGAAGGATAAATGCCTCGATATCTGAAATCACAAAAATCAATATTTGCTTACTATGATTATCTCGCACCGCTGAGATATTTTTTCGGTTTTGTATTCGCATTGGCTTGTTTCTTTTGGGATTTTTTTTAATCGAGCATTTTTGGTTGGAGCGTGACTAATCATATACATATAAAAAAAATTCTGCGATTATATATCCCAAGTGCACTGGAATCGTCACTCGTGACTCGATCACGGTGATGGATTCGCAAAACGTTAACCTTTATTATGCTCAGCGGTACAAGTAAAAGACGCCGTGTAGAACATCTAGTTCGGGCCACAGCGGTCATAGTTTACTGTCACGTGACTGACCCCCGGCACTCGATGATCAACTTTATCACTGAGTAATCACGAATTGCAGTCGTACACATCATATATGTGTGTGTGAGTGTGAAAAATCTAAGACAGACAGACAATTCGCATAGCTAACTTGTACATGTACTTATAATTAAGTGCTCTGTAGAAACTAACTAAACGAGTGAGCCATATACATTACCCAAAGCATGCTGGTACATCTGCAAGTTCCTGTGCACATGATAACCTTGTAAGAGAATACAGAATGAGAATAAGTCCAAGACCGTCAAACTTCGGAGACATTTTTAGAGCCGACGACGACGTTGTGGTCTGATCTCTAGTGCCTGTCTTGTACGTGTATTCTGGTTGTGTTTTAACTAGTTAAGTAAACAAGACACCGGAGTTTCTTTACAATACTGTTGTAATGAATTGTTAGATAGTGATATATGTGTATATGCACGTAATCCCTAAATATCAATAAGTGATAACACTATTTGTTAAGCTGTTGGTGATGATAGCTACCACAACAACCCTTTATATGCGTGTAAGTGTGTCAATGGTGTGTCAGTGGTCAGTGGTTCCAGGAGGGGGACTAATCCCCCTATATCGTTTTATAGCTCTTAGGTGTAAAATAAGGGGTCTGTTTTTTTAACCGAGTGGTTGTTTTTAGCTGAGGAATCTAACATGGGGTTCACTCTACATTATTTTCGATTATCTTGGTCTAAAATGTGGTCCATCATTGTCTGCCAAACCCTAACCGAGTCTGCCATGAATTGCCTAAAATGCTGCCTCAGGGAACCATCTCCAAATGTTTATTGGTCTAAAATTTGATCCTCTAACAAACCTTGGCCTGTAATGGCTTAAAATGGGGTGTTAGTTTTTGGTCAAAGTAGTCTAAATGATGGGGTCTGGGGTTGGCAATACTATAGACACCGCTGTGCCAAAGTGTTACTGGTGATCATAGTGTGTCGTCCAGCAACCAAGGTTTATTTTCGCATTGCATTTAGTAGCGCTGCTACTGTGATAAGGATAGGTCTAGCGCCCACACTGTCGTGTCATGTTCTCAGTATTTATCATAGGTAATATGCGTCGTAAACTTAGCCTGAAATGGACGGTCAAAAAACCAAGTCATACCATTCACACGAAAGACACATTCTTTTTTATGCACCACAAAGTGCACCACCTAGAACTACAATAGCAGTTGTAATTAGCAAGCCACTACCACTACCACCACCATCATCATCACCACCACCACCACCACCATCACCACCACCACCACCACCATCATCATCATCATCATCATCATCATCATCATCATCATCATCA
>NC_135566.1:18310000-18330000 GCF_964340395.1 Glandiceps talaboti | reverse complement strand
GAAGGTATAACATTTACGAGTGTGGCAGTATACCTTTTAAAAACAAGAAAAACACATTAGCTTAATGGAAAAGAAAAGGAAACGAGACACAGGCATTGCGTGACATGTAATCCCGTACATATACATGTTGTACGGTGTATGTAATCCCACTTGTACATACATTCAATGTAATCCCCGGCCCGTTGATATAAATTCAAAGTTTGTGGAAAAATCTTAGTACTGTTCGTAGCTGGGTAGTAAAAACACCGTCCACTGTCTATGGTAGTACGTTAACGTTTTAATTTGATCGGATACGATACACGTAACGAAACAATGCCACTTAATTATCTAATGTTCAGTGTTAATTGCAGATCAGGTGACGTCGTTTCAAGTTGCCAATCCACACACTTTCAAAGTTGACGCACGTCATTTTGTTTCGAGTACTTACATAGCTTTCTCTTAATAATATTTTGTTTCACAGATATATTCACCGCATTGACCAGGTTACAGGGTGCCAGAATTTCACAAAGGGACCTCTCTTCAGTCACAAGGGAAGTGACAAGTTTGCCGGGGAAATTTGGAGTAGTTCCGTACTTTAAATCGGTGTGACAAAATCAACTAATGGAAAGTGAAGCAAACATCATATCCGTCCGTATAACTAAACGGCGATTTGACGGTCTCGGGTTTCTCATTCAACGCCGAAATACCAACCCCTCTGTTGTCATTTCTGAACTAATCCAGGGTGGAGTAGCAGAACAAACGGGTCTGATTAGAGTTGGTGACAATATAGTATCCGTCAACGGCGTTAATCTCCGCGATGTACCCTACACGACGGCGGTCGAAGTCCTCCGAAGTGTTCCTGTCGGGGCATCGTGTTTACTCGTTCTTCGTGGGCCGGAAGGATATCATACTCGCCTGGAAACACTGCACACTGCTACGGGAGTGGTTCGAATCGTTCGTATTTCAGAACCAATTGAGAAAGCTACGCATGCAAGTGGCCATGACGACCCATCGGATCAATACCCGGGAACAGCTTTCTATCAATTACCAACGGAAGTGTTGGCCAATCCTCAGATGAGTCGTATCATCCAAAATTACGATGTGTTTTCTACTCTACCGCCTCCATTATCAAGTTACTCAAACGCGGTAGATGATAACGAAAGTCTGGCACCGAGCGATTACTCTCCGTTAGAGACGAGAGAAGGTAGAGTGATATCGAACGGCAGCTCGCAGTTTCGATACAATTCTCCCCGCAGCCACAGTCATGATAGAACTGACGATTCGCCTTTACACCGGTTACCAAAACACGAACAAGTCGGTTCACCAGTGCGGCGTCGTACAACTTTGCAGGACACATATCTTGCCTGGAATGGAAGTAGCGATTCAGGAGCTGTGGAATTTGGAGAACCACGGCCGTATATAAATAGCAGTAACAACTTCTATAAAGGGATAGAAAAAGTTGGTAAAAATAACAACCTGTCGAATGGTGGTCCACATCTAGCGGATAATACATCCATTGGGGTCCAGTGTCCTGAGAGAGTTATCTACGCTAACTTGATGACTGATGTGAACTCTCAAGTCGATAGTGAGGGTCTAGACTACCACAACGATGCTATGACTCCGTCAGTTTATGCTGACCCTTTTCAAGTTGGTGTTCAGTCCACTTCTCCTAATGATATTACACCTGCACCGATTGCAGACGATGTGCGTGTACCAGTCAGTGCGGCAGACCAAATAAAAAGTCAACTAACAACAACACAATTGCAAGATGATTCACCAGCTTCTTCAGATCTAGGGTACGATTCTAACAGTGACGTCATCAAAACGGGGATCAATGGGAGAAGTAAAGTCAACCCACCAACAACGAAAGAAGATCGGCAAACTATAGAAAGTGACGAAGATGACGAGCCTGCATCTACGATCGAACATGCCGACACAGGGAGTAAAGTTGAAACGACTGAACATGGCGAATCTGTGGATTCGATGCGTAATCAAGCGGAACAGTACAAGCCAAGCAAAGACATTTCCCCTAAAGTGACAGACGATGGAATAGGTCCGACCAAAGATTCTAAACCAACAACTGGAGACAAGTCTGGAATTATGCACCAGCGAAAGTCCAAGTTTGTGCGGTTGAAGAACTTTATGACTGGAAATGAGAATTCAGACATCTTACATTCCAAAACGTCATTGGTGAGTTTTTCCCCGATATACAAGATCTCTTTTCTACTAACATAAATATTGATAGCCAGTATTACACAGTGGTGTTACATATTACATGCTGAAGTGTCTTCTAATTATTTCATAACCTATTGTTAGATTCCCATACATAGAACTGAGACTGCCGAGGGGAAACAATGTCATCTCTAAGTCATATTAAAGTGGTGTGGATGTCGAGTATGGGTGTTGAGTAGAGGACGAGGTCGTTATTTCAATGCAGGATAAACTAAACTAAATACTTTACTATATGTTACAGTCTCAACATTTCTGTCAAACGAGTACAAAAACATGATTGTGAGGTTTTGAAGGTCGCCCTCGTCAGACCATAGACAGTGAAGGGGGGGGGCAAAGTGACGACAGTGAGGTAATGCGGATTGACGTCATGACGTCATCGTGCGCTGTCACTATATATACTAGTATACAAACTAGTGCATGCTTACGTCATATGATGAGCACACTGATTCATGTACAAATTTATTCCGTACACACGAATGCTACTTTATTGATAGTGATGACTTAATACTTTAACATTACACTTAATTTCAAACAGTACAAACAATTGATTAAATCTCTCTCTTCATCTTCAAATGTTCCACAGTTTGATACTCACAGTTATTATGCTGTTTATGTTAATAGTTCAACCATTGCGATGATCAGCACTGCCAGGGTTCTATTATGTTCAAACCTGCTGACAGAGCTACGGGAGAACTTAGACCAAAAGAAGAGTTATTGACCCAGGCAAAGGATTTCATTAATCAATATTATACTCATATTAAAAGGTAAATGTATATTTAGTTTAAATAATGCAATGTTCTATTACTGTAACAGTACATGTAGATAAGTATACATGATTGTATTGTATTGTATTGTATTGTATTGTATTGTATTGTATTGTATTGTATTGTATTGTATTGTATTGTATTGTACTGTATTGTACTGTACTGTCTTGTGTTGTGTTGTGTTGTGTTGTGTTGTGTTGTGCTGTGTTGTGTTGTTGTGTTGTGCTGTGATCTAGTGTGATGTGGTGTGGTGTGGTATGGTGTGGTGTGGTGTGGTGTGATGTGTTGGGTTGTGCTGTGCCATGCTGTGTTGTGCTGTATTGTTGTTTGTTTTGTGTTGTGTTTGATACTCTTGTATCATTTGATGTGATATGATAATAGTACAGTACAGTGCAGTGCAGTACAGTGTAGTGTAGTGTAGTGTAGTGTAGTGTAGTGTAGTGTAGTGTAGTGTAGTGTAGTGCAATGTAGTGTAGTGTAGTGTAGTGCAATGTAGTGTAGTGTAGTGCAGTACAGTGCAGTGCAGTGCCCTGCACTGTGTTGTACTACTGTGTAGATGTTGGCATAAGTAGTAGCGGTCCACTGAAATCTTGGTGTATGTGTACAATGAAGTGATACGATACACTTTGTTTATTTTGTGTATTTTGACGTTTGTGATTACAGGCTTAATACAGAAGCACATGGGAAAAGAACACAAGAAGTCGTTGATGCTATTGAAAAGACTGGCACGTATCACCTGACAGAAACCGAACTGATCTTTGGTACAAAAACCGCCTGGAGGAATGCACCACGATGTATTGGTCGTATACAATGGTCCAAACTGCAGGTTAGCTATCTTTTCTTACTGAAGGTTACGATCGAATGTTTGCTTGCTTCTGATAACCCCTGATAAAATAACTTCCTTACAACACCCAGTATGTGAGTCTTTATTTTCACTATATTCTGTCCTTTTTTCTCCCAATTAAATATATCAGACAATTTTTTACATAAAATGGTTGCGACGTCGACATTCTCTGAATACCTGAAAAAAATTTCATAGGCTTTAAATGGTATTGTGTACACTGGCTTGATATCGGTACCAAAGTAGGAAGCAACTTTTTAAAAGAGGCATGATTCATTTACCGGTTATATTAGTTAACGAATGAAGGTCCAATCAAACACATTTGCACTTTTAGATAGCTTATCTTTTTGTTTTTAATTGATGTGTATTTGAATTTTAGAAGTAAAATGAAACGTATTAAAGTTATGTGACTTTAAAATGTCAAAATTCCGCTATGTTGAGCCTCACTGAGTGTCGCCATTTTGGGAACTTTTGCCACAAAGGATGCTGGGAAAACTCCCTGCTCGTGACGTCACGTCATCCTAAACATCCACTGGCATCTAGAAGTGTAAATGACTTTTTATTTGTGCGTGATTTCGATGGATATTGATAACTAGGCGCACCAAATAAAAAACACCTATATACTGCTAAAATGTATGAATGCACATTTAACCATTCTCTTCTCATTATCAGGTATTTGATGCTCGAAATATTATGACTGCTACCCAGATGTTTGAAGTCCTGTGTAATCACATTAAGTATGCCACCAATAAAGGAAACATCAGGTAATATAATTTAACTACACAGTCTGGCATAAAGGGAAAGGTTGTATAAGAACAATAATGGATTTTGACACCCTTTAAAAAATTGCCTAAAAACTTATTTCAATTGTGATTTCAAATAGTTGTTGTGGTAATTGTATTAGTCATAATTGAAACATTTAATCAATCATACTATTTTGCTGTAATTTAACATTTTTTTCACTCTAGGTTTTGTCTCTTGCTTGAAATTTACATTTAACTGCCTATAAACATCATTGCAATTCATATATCCTTGAAACGTGCGTGAAATATCGTGTGCGCCTGCCTGTCTAGCCTGAGCCTGCATGTCTGTCTGTCTGTCTGTCTGTCTGTCTGTCTGTCTGTCTGTCTGTCTGTCTGTCTGTGCGTGCGTGCGTGCTTGCGTGTGCGTGTTGGACGCACAAAAACTTTTTCTGATATATTCAAACGTTTCAGTTTAATTTCAATGTACTATCGATTCCAATCAATTCAATCTTCAATAATGTCACTACTAGTCTAACACGACTCTCTTCGAATACCACAGGGCTGCCATTACGATCTTTCCTCACCGTACTGATGGTTATCATGACTTCCGTGTATGGAACTCCCAATTAATACAGTACGCAGCCTACAGACAACCAGACGACTCCGTCATTGGTGATCCTGCTAATCTAGAATTTACAGAGGTAAAGTGGTCATAGATTTGTTCTGAGGGAAACTACGTTTTATGCCGTAGGCTCGGTTACCCATACTCCAATTCAAACTCTGACTTCCGCAGGAAGAAGTATAGCCATGTACCAGCAGTGGTTATGGGTAACTGTATGCTGCAGGGAAGGATGTTATCATTGATCGATCGATAATAAGGCATATCAAATCAATTAATCAATTTACTGACCATTCTAATGATCGACCAACCAACAAAGTAGTCCTAGGGTCCTTATAAACCAACCAGATAACCAACCAACCAACCAAGCAAAAAGCAACACATATATGACAACCTAGTAAATATCGTGTGTATGAATTATAGGCCTAACAAGAGATGAACGGTATAAAGCAATTTAGTATATTCCATTAAAAAAAAGCATAAATGGAAAATAAGAGGATAAACAGAACAATATGAGACACAACATACAGAGGGAACTCAAACATTTCATCAAAATTTAAAAAGAGAACTATAAGAGAAAGAGAGAAGAAAATTTCACCAGAAATAATATGAATCCGTTACGTGTATATGGACTAGCTAGCATAAAGCTGGTGACTGGTTATGCCATGTATGCCGGCCGGCAACATCAGTGACAGTGCTAGCACTTGTGTACCGCAAACGACTGTTGATTACGTGAGCGATTTGAACATTTTTATTATAGTATATTAATATAGTTTGATTGTCATGATTTTAGACAAGAACTCAGTAAATTTAAGAATGTGGGTACTAGTGATCTAGAAAGGGGTGAATTAATATTTGCAACTACTGAAGATGCTGTCAGCGTCATAAAGTAAATCCAACCAAAGTTGTAGGTCCAGATCTTATTTTACCCCGTAATTTGAAACAATGTTAGCAAATGTCTTATTTTAACTTAGGCCTAATAAAAAAGTGGTTTGGTTCAGGTTTCCCGACCCCCACCTAGTTTTTCACGCCGACCCTAAACTTTTTTTTTTTTACGTATCCGAGGAAAAAAATAAAACGCGAAAATCGTGTAGTCTCGAAAGAAATAGTGGATGCACAAACTGAAATCAACTTAAAAAGACAATATAAAACTGTTCTTCCAATCTGTAATGGCTGTACATCTGATAGGAAGAAATAAACAACACAGAGACCATTTGGAAACAACGGAAATCATAACTACCTGAGCTAGACACTCACACATGAAAAACAATAATTTAAAAAAATTAAATAAAAAATCTATTTACCCCACCTATTCTAAAATTGAATGTAATCGGAACCACACAATTGTTTTTACGCCTTATCTGATCTGATCTGATCTTATATGATTTTATTTGGTTTTCTGTGCCCCATGGTTTCGTAACAACTCGATGAATGATATTAACCACGATTGTGAACTGTAACTTTTAATCCGTGAAATTACCCCTAGAATTCATTTTTTCTTTCTTTCAGATTTGTGAAAAATTAGGCTGGAAAGGGCCGGGTGGTCAATTTGACATTCTACCCCTTGTGTTACAAGCGGATGGACAGGACCCGGAAATATTTGAAATTCCACGAGAATTGGTCCTGGAGGTGCAATTATCTCATCCAAAGTGAGTTTAGATTGAAACTTATCAATTTGGTTTTATGAATATCATTTTATAGATCTTTTGAGCTCAGTTGTTATATTTTCACACACTGCAAACATTGAAAGAGTGTGCCACTGTCTCTTTCAATATTAAGTTTGTTCAAGTGACATTAAACAGACTTAACAGTACGATTCGACATTTATAATAACATATATGCACCTATTTTCTATCACCAAGTTTAAATTATTATAATTATGTTTAATATATAAGAAAGGATATTTTGATCCATAGAAATTCTCATCGAAAAATCTTTATTAAGATTATTTTAGATTACCTGTTTCTTAATACATTTTTCATCTGTTTCTCTTGAGGTTTGACTGGTTCGCTGACCTTGGCTTACGTTGGTTTGCTCTGCCAGCAGTAGCCAATATGTTGTTTGACTGTGGAGGTTTGGAGTTTACCGCCTGTCCATTTAGTGGTTGGTATATGGGAACTGAGATCGGAGCCAGAGATTTGTGTGACAAAGCGAGGTATAACGTGATGGAGGTAGGAAATGCTATCTAACAGTTGGTATAAACATGTGACATAAATGTACTTCACTTTTAATGTATATATAGGACACCATAATTATGTTTGATGTGTATGTTTAGTGCCAACAGCGCCCTCTTGTTATCTTAAATAATTCTTGTAACAAGTCTTCATTTATCGCCCATTGTGATTCATTCAGACTGTCGCAAGTAAAATGGGCCTGGACATCACCAGTACATCAAGTCTATGGAAAGACAGAACACTGGTGGAAGTTAACATTGCGGTTCTTCATAGTTTTCAGGTAGGTAACATGTCATAAAATTAGTTCTTTCCTCGCTGCACCCAAATTTCTCTAACTGTCATATATAAATATATATTACTTTCTATACGAATTTTCACCACATTCCAATGTTATGCTATTAAACCTACTTACATTTTCATTTCACCAAAGTTCAATAATTAAAAGAAAATTCCTTTATCAGTTACACAAGGTCACGATAACAGACCATCACCAAGCGTCTGACTCCTTCATCAAACACATGCACAACGAACAGCGCCTACGTGGGGGTTGTCCTGCAGACTGGGTATGGATTGTACCCCCGATGTCCGGAAGTGTGACGTCAGTTTTCCACCAAGAAATGGTATACTATAGGTTGAAACCTTCGTATGAATACCAGGTAAGAAAACAAGGATATTGAACCGTGGACCCAGGGTACAACTGTAATTATGGGATGGCAGTACGGCAAAGGTAGCCCATTCTACTGCCCTCAGGTTTGAAAAAAAAGGATAAACTTTCATGTGAAAACTTAAGACAGAGATATGGGGTGGTTAAAGACCAAATCTCGAGTTCCCCACCCTCTCCCACGGGTTATAAATTTTACATAGGTTCTGACGCCATAGCACAACAAATGTAACAACGAAATCATGACTATGCCGGCCAGATTAGGCGAGACGTTACGTGTACAATAATATCGTTTTGTTTTGGTGTGAGAAAGGGTTTCCTATTTTTACAAATACATTATACATATTAAAGCATTTGGGTTTTTATTTGTTGTTTTTTAATTTATGCAACAACTCTCATCTACTACGTTTTTCTACAATGAAAATACAACATGACTAATTAGCACATGCCAAATCCTTGTTTGTAACTCCATAAATTGCATACTATTAAGATCATGTAAAATGTTTGGTATTGTACGGACTTCAAACACTTTTTACATTGTTTGATAGCTTTTTGCAATTTATAGAGTTACAAACATAGACTTGGTCTGAGCTGTTTCACATTGTTTGTTCAAGTGCGGAAACATGATAAAGTTGTTTTATAAATTTAAAAACCCGTACTTGACTCCCATTTCTGGTACATATCGCTATTTTAAGAACATTGGACAATTGTCTGTGAAAACGTCACTCGTGACCTTGTTTGACATTGTAGTGGCAATAATATTTCTGATCACTGTTATTCAATACCTGTACACGTAGTTGTGACGGGAAAAAAACTACTGCTTAATTACTACAACTATTTTCATTCCAAAAGGAAAATCCCTGGAAGAACTACAAATGGGATAAAAGCGGGGATGAGAAGAGTAAGAGAAGGAAAGCTACTTTTAAGGAAGTTGCAGCGTAAGTTGGCTGACATGATATCTCTTTCTACTCGATCAGTATACTAGTCTTGGTTACCCAGACTCTCACCACTGGGGGCTCTACTACAAGACCACCCACTTGAGAGTACGTTGTCACAATCGCCCGCACCGGATCTCATTCCCAAAGCAGTGCATGCTGGGGAATACTTCACGTCTAACATTGCAGACTGAAAGATTTAGGTACCTTTTAGACAGGTTATCCTTTCTCAACTGAAGGTACTGATACATCTTAATTACAATGAACATTCCTCGTAAGCTCAGTTTTCAATACTTCGAAGAAATGTTCTGTGTCACTTCCGGTTCGAGTGACTTTTTGAATTACGTTTCCCCAG
Source organism: Glandiceps talaboti (assembly GCF_964340395.1). Classification (NCBI taxonomy): domain Eukaryota; kingdom Metazoa; phylum Hemichordata; class Enteropneusta; family Spengelidae; genus Glandiceps; species Glandiceps talaboti. The sequence goes on along the minus strand of NC_135566.1, from coordinate 18,320,697 downwards.
ACTGTCGCCTCGGTGCTCTCGTTGCAGCGCTCCAAGCGGTGAGAGGCTGGGTAACCGAGACCATCATTAAACGTAAGGAACTATCCAGTATAATATTATCACCAACCTTTTCATATTGTTTGTGTCACAGGGCTGTCCGCTTTTCGGCAGCAATGATGGGAAAGGCGATGGGTAAACGAATTAAGGCGACGATATTATATGGCAGTGAAACTGGAAAGTCGGAGAGCTATGCTAAGATATTGTACCAGATATTCAACCACGCTTTCAATGTCAAGGTAGGTTAAATCTCAGATCCTTGGTGGTTGGAAATTAAAATGTCACTGTACCAACAGCAGACAAACATGTAATGTGACCCCGTTTTCATTTAAAGGCCGGGGTTTCAATCCAAGGTTCTCGCATTAATGTTAATGTGTAATCAATGGAGCCACAAGAACCATTTTTTTTGTTCTTGACCAAATTTTTCTCTATCTTTACCAGACAACTCTTTTTCACACCTAAATCTTAATTCTAAATCGAAGTGGACCTGTAAACGTCGGAATAAAGCAAACATGAAATGGGCGTATATGTATCAAAATACCGAGACTGAGAAAGTAATCATTTTTTGAGATACATGTCTATTTCTATGGCAACAACTATTTCTTTTTGTCTTGACAGGTGAAAAGCATGGATGAGTATGACGTCACACATCTCGAACACGAGGCTTTAGTAATGGTTGTCACAAGTACATTTGGGAATGGTGACCCACCTGAAAACGGAGAGGTTAGACCCTTATAAATTATTTTATGACTGCCATAACCAGGTTGCGTTATTGGGAATCTTGATTTATACCTTTTCTCTTGTCAGACAAAGTTGTTCACAGCGGCCAAGAGGAATACACGTTTTTAAAAAAATGATTTCCCGGATTTCAAATATTATTTAGTGTTTTTACATATCAAATAGTAGGGTTTTAAATATTACCATCACAAGTGTCATTTCCTCTGACCATCTATTCCCTGCCCTATCCGACGCGGGAAATCATGAAAAAACATTTCTGTTTGTCCCTCATGACCCCTGTGGTTTGTTCAGTTCAGTGGCCGACAGATACGCATGTAAACCCCCAGGTTCTGACCACCACCTGGCTAGCCCAGGCTGGTTAGGTTGGCACAGTAAGGGATTATATTCCTAGGTGCGCATGAGTGAAACGTACGAATGCTACACCTTAACTTTATAGTCCAGAAATCAATGTGCAACTAATATTAGAATGAATGTACATGTACAAGAACTGAGATACCGTGCTGATTATAATTTCCACTGATACATACATGGCTCTTCTGTTACCAGCTTATCAAAATTTAAAATTTAAAATTAAATTTAGAATAACAGTTTCTAGAGATAGTTCCTAAACATTTTGGCTGACCCCAAAATCTAGACTGTAAGTAAAGATATGTCGTGTCGTTCCGCCCTCACCTGCCTGAGATGGATTGACCAATATGTTAGAGGCGAGGGCACCCGTCACGGAGTACCTTACAGACCGTACACAAAAGTATGGTAAAGCCAAATTTAAAGAAAATCGGGCCGTCTGAAATTTAGAAAGTAGCCAACATGACGTCAGTTCAATCTAGATCACGTACATAATTCATCAAACATCAACTTGAAGTACCTGTGCGAAATTGATGTCACAACATCCTCTAAATATGGTAAGGCCTAAAAATATAATTGTTTGGTTCCGGTTACCCAACCCCACCTGGCTTTTCACTGCTGATCCTAAACTTTCTTTTTATGTATTCGAGAAAAAAAATAATAAAATCGCAAAAATTGTGAAGTCTCACGAGGAACAGTGGATGCGGAAACTGACATCAACTTAAAAAGACAAAGTAAAACTGTTCTTCTGATCTGTAATGGCTGTACATCTGATAGGAAGAAATAAACAACACAGACTGAGACCATTTGGAAAACAATGGAAAACCTGAACTAGACACTCACAAAGAAAACAATATAATAAAATAAAGTAAAAAATCTACTTACTCCATCTATTCTAAAAGTGAGCGTAATTGGAACCACACAATTTTTTACAGACCTAATTATACCCTAAAGTACATTCATAATGTTGGTATACTCCACATGTGATTGGTTCACCCCTCGGCTTTTTTCGTACTACCGAAGGTGAGACGACTGAACGCGTGGGACCGTGACTGATTGACTTATATTTAATATAAGGGTTAGTACTATATCACGGTCACACGTATTACTTCTTGTTGATAAAATGTCTTTTACTAATCTATTATTTTACCACAGTCTCAAAGAAGTTTTTTGTTTTAAAAATGTGATGAATTTCAGACAAGTTAGTGACGTTCTAAAATCATGGTTATTTTTCAGAGTTTTGCAAAGTATCTCATGGACCTTCATCAACTATCAAACCCAGCTGTGAAGGGAAAGTAAGTTGAATAGAATAATAAGCACACTATCAACAAAGAAATACGTCGTCGGTATTTCACAGTTCCTTCTGATTATTAGAATACTTTCCATTCATTTATTTGAATATCTTGACAATAAATTGTCAGCTTCCCTAGTTCAAGGGCAACCACGGTGATTGAATTTCTCTGCATGGTGAACGTTTGCTAGACAATTTCAAAATTTAGCACTTTGGATATATAAGCGGTGTGAGATATATATTCAGCGTCTGCGTCATGCGTAATTATGCTGTTTTCTTGCATGTTTTGAATTGCAATTGAATGTAGACAATTTTCGAATTCTGGAATGCGATTTGTTGGCTCTTTGGGGAATGAGGTGCACTGTTGATGATATGACGCATGTAATCTTGCATGTAATCTTTACTTTCAATGCCTGCTTTTGCATGCGTTATTTATGTCAGCAGAGATAGGAAGAAGCTGGCGAGAATCGACACGTATTTGCGTCTCCTTAAAGGTGCTGGCACGACTGGGGCATTGTCAAGTACAGAAACTGCTCATGACTCAGACTTACTGAGAAATATCGGTGAACTGAGTAACGTAAGGTAATACACAATGTAAACATTGTTTATATAGCACGGTGAAGAGAGTATTATACGATTGATTCGATGACACAGTACGTATGCAATGCAGTACAATTGCAATACACTGCACTACACTACACTACACTACACTACACTACACTACACTACGCTACGCTACACTACACTACTCTACTGTGGCACTACACTACAACACACTACACCACACCGCACCGCACCACACTTCACTACACTACACTACACTACACTACGATGCTATACCACACCACCACACCATACCACCGCCACACCACTCCAAGCATACCCTACCACACAACACAACACATCACACCACACCACACCACACACACTACATGTACGTTGACTCAATAACTCTGGCTGTTTGTGTGCAAGTGCTCCCTGACCATCCATTATTTCACCATCCCTACTTCCCTTTGCCTTCCCTCAGCATGTCAGCTATTTGAATGTACAAGGCAAGCTGTAAGCTTATTTACACTGTTTAACACATTTACGATAGTGTACCAGCATCTATTTAGTAAACATTTACGCCAATTTAGATTTGACACCGACATTGTGAATGACATGTCATTGCTACTAATCTTGCCGTTCTGTGTTTCATCTCAGGTGCCATGTTGAAAGTACGTTTTCACTACAAAAACCGTAAAATACTAAAATATGAATATTATTGCCATACCGTTATTTACCATCTCAACGTCGTCATCTATGCATGTACTTGCATTAGCAATTAATAATGTCCTCCCGTTACAGGTTTTCGGTGTTCGCTCTGGGATCAAGGGCCTATCCAAACTTCTGTGCCTTTGGACATGCCATTGATTCTCTGTTCAGCGAACTTGGCGGAGAGAGAATTCTGGAGATTGGCGAAGGTGATGAACTTTGCGGCCAGGACGAGTCCTTCAGAGCCTGGGCACAGAATGTGTTTCAAGCAGCCTGTGACACTTTCTGCGTCGGCGAGGGCGTGAATTTCAAGAAAGCCAGTGGTGTTTTGACTAGTGGTGATCAGACGTGGCAACAAGAACGATTCCGCGTGGTCAAGGTTAATGATGACGTACATGGGCAAGATTTGTGTCAGTCCCTGTCGAAACTGCATGGTAGATCGGTTTCCCCGTGCAAGCTTATCGATCGTACTAACCTACAAGCACTGGAGTCAAGGTAATGAAGGGAAAACAACAACAAAACCACCAAATCACCACAGCCATCACCATCACCACCACCGCCGCATGTGCAACAACAACAACAACAACAACAACAACAACAACAACACAACAACATCAACAACAACGACGACGACGACGACGATGATGATGATGATGATGATGATGATGATGATGATGATGATGATGACGACGATGACGACAACGACACTGAACAACAACTATGAACTATTTTTAGTTAACTGATGAGAGCGATCAATCCGTTTATTTTCGATAATATAAAATTGCCCATAGAAACAATTCTTTGGCAAGAGACATTCCCGCCAATTTGACGATACAGATTTAGTGTAACAACCAACAATGCAATGCACAAGGAATGGTTCAAGAATCTAATTTCATTTTCACTTCAAAAAGTAAATTCAATATTTGAATTTCATAGGCTAGATTTATTTAAAGGTATATTCTATAAAGTGAACGGAATTCTGAAAATGTCCACTGAATGCCTGCAGCTGATAAGGAGAAAGAACATGGCATGGGAAGAACGCCATTGAAAATAAATAAATTACTGGAACATCTGATTCATCTAGATTTATTTATTTATTTATTTATTTATTTATTTATTTATTCATTTATTTATTTATTCATTTATTTATTTATTTAATGGAAGACCAACCGAAGCAAGTCCAATTTACGGGCTCCTAAAAATTAAAAAAAAAACTAAAAAAAAAAACTAAAAAAAATACAAAACACATAAACATGTCAAACAAACAAAAAATAACAAAAAATTTCATAAAAACACATTACAAGGCAAATATATAAAATCAGTCTTGGCAGGTGGACTTGAGATGATAATCTTGCAAAAATTGCATCTTTAAAATTTCTCAGAGATAAATTAGAGTCAATATTCGAAAATACTACAACAAAGACCATTATAAGTTGTCATTACAGAAAGTGGTAGTCGTTGTACTGTTGATTAACATCTCTTTGTTTTCACTGTCATCAGTCGATCAACTATTTTGGTACGGGTCGACACCCAGTCATCAAATGAATTGCACTACCAACCCGGTGACCACGTGGCCTTTTTCCCTGCTAATAGCGAAGGATTAGTTGACAGTGTCATTAATCAACTTCAATGTGAAACAATTTCACCCGATGATGTATTATGTGTACAATATTTGGAAGAATCTACTACGCCATTTGGTATGTACATTAATATAATTATCAATTCATTAATTAAGCTATAGGCAAGTATGTCATTTGATAAATGAATAAATCGATCGATCGATCGATTGATCGACAACCAGCATATCAATCAAGCAATCGATCGATCGATCAACAACCAACCAACCAACCAACCAACCAACCAATCAATTGCAACCAACATAAGTTGATATAAGCCCACTGCTACTAATCATATTAAATATGTTATACATAAATTAATTTCGTATAACTGACTAATATTACAGTTTCTCGTTAACGTCTCCCTTGAACGGTAATTGAAAACAAAAATAAGCATTGCACTTTCTCTTCCCTAGGTAAGAACAAAGTGTGGACATCTACAGAGAGACTGTCGCCATGCACTATTCGCACAGCACTGCGATATTACCTGGATATCACAACACCACCATCACCGCAGTTCCTCCAAAAATTGGTCAAAATGTGTGAAGATGACAGAGAAAGGAACACGGTAGAACTCCTAGCAAAGGTTAATAACTTTTTTCCCCCGTATACATTTTATAACAATACTTCAAGTATAAAACCCAGGAATATTAATTCAGCAAAAATGATACAGTATTTCACACAATGTTTTTACTCAAAAGACTAAGAGATTTCCATCCTTAATAACAAAGCACAATATACACGGAATCTTCTCCTTCTTTTTCCATGACTGTCCACCTTCAACATGTTGAAGATTTTGCCAGTGAGCGAGCAACAAAAATGAGAATGACGAACTAAAGCAGTTATGATTCAAAGTAAATGAATAAATAATATAAAAACTAAAATGGTAAATAAATATTAGATAGTTATTGTGTTTAGTTGTCCAAGTGTGATATCACTTGAGACTTGAAAGCATAAAGTGATTCAACAGTTTCAATGTCTGGTGGTAAATTGTTCCATTCTGTGATGGTTCTAGGGATTGTGAATACAATTACACAAGATTTCTTATAGGAGAGTTAAAACAATATACTAACCAACGATCTCCAATGTTGACTGCTATCCCTTTTTGTTCTGTATAGTGAGATAATCTCGTCGTAAGCAAATACAAAACACATGTCAAATATGCTGTACCTGACTGAAAGGCATTGCATGTACGGCCTTGTGAGGAATTTTATTTAAACTATATAGCTACCATAGTATTAAGGATGCTGTTCTACACTTCAAAGACTAACATTTTTGTTGCCTACAGACCGGTCCATTCATGTACCATATAATGAGGTGAATAAGCACCATATGCATGATTTGCACTTTGCGGGTAAGATTTGTGAAACCTGGCACGCATGTACCGTAAATACTGGTATAGTCATAGTGCAAATTGAACAGCGCCCCAAAGGGTAGATCTGTGAAACCTGGCTCGCATATACTACATGGCCGGTATATGTGCTAATTGAATAGCGCCCCCAAAGGGCACACCCAATGCATACTTCTACATCCTACTAGTACTATATATATATAGGATCACACACCTGGTAAAACACATATGTGTTGCATAATAAATCCTAACACTTCAAAACTTGACTTTCACAGGGAGCAGACGAATACGAAGACTGGAAGTTTGATCATGTACCCACTTTACCAGAGGTTTTGGACAGCTTTCCGTCTATCAAATTATCGCCATCCTTCCTACTCTCTCAATTGCCACTAATGAAACCTCGATATTACTCCATCAGTTCTTCTCCAGAAATGCATCCTGGTGAAATACATGCTACAGTAGCTGTTGTACAGTACCAGACGCTAAGTAATTGACACTTTTTTAATTCCAGTAACTCCTTGCAGAGAGAGAGAGAGAGAGAGAGAGAGAGAGAGAGAGAGAGAGAGAGAGAGAGAGAGAGAGAGAGAGAGAGAGAGAGAGAGAGAGAGAGAGAGAGAGAGAGAGAGAGAGAGAGAGGGGGGGGGGGCAGGCAGGCAGTTAAAGAAGGAGGGGCAAAAGACGTTCGACTTTGCAGTGCAAAATATCAATGATATGTTCATCGATGTGAACTGTTATCGTTGCCATCAAAAGGATGATGATGAAGATGATGATGATGATGATGATGATGATGATGATGATGACAAACGTAACTTCATGTTTTCAATAATTAAGATAAATTGTTGGAATTATTAAAACGCAGATATGATTTATAAAGAGAATATTCAATTCATTCTGCTATATTAATGCGAAATGTGTGTACAATTGCAAAACTGAGTTTGATTTGTTTATTGTCTTTTATAGGTGGAAAGCTTCATAATGGTGTATGTTCATCCTGGTTAAATCATATTAATGGTGCTGATGTTATACCATGTTTTGTCAGGCCGTATGTATTCTTTTCATCATAAACATTCTATATAGATTTTAAGAGTCTGTCGATCTACCTCCGTCTGTCTCTCCGCCTGCCTGTCTGTCCATCTGCCATCCGCCCTTCTGTTTGTTTGTTTGTTTGTCTGTTTATTTGTTTGTTTGTTTGTCTGTCTATCTGTCTGTCTGTCTATCTGCCCATCTGCCACCCGCTCTTCTGTCTGTCTGTTCTGTATGTCTGTCTGTCTGTCTCTGCCTGCATGCATGCCTGTCTGTCTGTCCGTCCGTCTCTGTCTATCTGCCCATCTGCAACCCACCTTCTGTCTGTCTGTCTGTCCGTCTGTCTGTCTGTCTTCCAATCTGCCGCCCACCCTTCTGTTGGTCTGCATTCAAAATCAGATACTACGTACAGATATGAGGTCAACCGCACCAATACAAGGTGACCATGAGTTGCTCTTTTAGGAAACAATATATTAACTAGACTGAAAACTAAGACTGACACAAACTAGAACTTCTGTTCTTGCATATGTAGTAGTTGATAGTGGTGGGTGATATGCCGATACATGAATCATGCTGTAATCAAGATAGCCCAAAGTACTGGATAAGGTTGATGAAAAATACTTGCTATCAGAAATACCACGCTACAGTGCATGTACTCACATCAATGTCTAGTTTATATCAACATTAATAAGCAATCGTAGTGTTAGTTTGCATCTTCCCGATAGATCATCTGCCATTATTGTACATTCAAAACTTGACCCACAGAGCATCGCTAATTTCAGTGAAATGCTATATGAGTGAATAATAATATCAACATAATCATTTCAGAGCACCGTCGTTTCATATGCCAAAGGAAAGCATTACACCTATCATACTCGTTGGCCCGGGAAGTGGTATTGCTCCCTTTAGAAGCTTCTGGCAGCAACGGTATATTGATATTCAACAAGCCGAAATCGCAAATGTCGCGAACAAGTTTGGTGACATCACATTGGTATTTGGTTGTCGACAGTCAAATGTTGATAATATTTACAAAGATGAATTGCAGCACAACCGAAAATTAGGCGTTCTTTCTAGTGTTATGATGGCTTTTTCAAGAGAACCCGGTAAACCAAAGGTATGTCATGACCTTTCATTATCATCTTCAACTCTCATTTGTGTGTGTTGTTTTTTAGTTATTTTTCTTTGAAGCAATTGTAACCATGTCCACATAAAACGTTAATACCAAGTGAACAAATATCAACAATATATGACTGTCTGTTTTGGCGCACAAACCAATTTAACGGAAAGACAATTTACTAGTATCAAACATTGGTTCTACTTTTAGGTGAAAGAAAATTCCACTAAGTCTTCCACTTGATTAGACTCAAGTAACTTTGTACTTTAATAATGTTGGTTTTAATTATCACTTTCCCCGCACAGTGTCCAAAGTGTTTTGAAATTATTACCCCTGGCACTGATCTATAGCGGCACAGCGGCCTTTTATACTTATTAGGAGCACACAATCCATTGCAGCTGCCTCTGTCAGCGTATATGATTGCAGCAGTCACATTGCAACCTTTATCCTACCACGTCCCAAATAATATAACTAGACTGACTGAGGTACAATCATGGTTCAAATCTTGCCCAAGGAACTTTAGCCATTCAGAAACACGCGACAGTGTCCGACGGAGCTCAGGCCTGCTACTTGCAGATTCCAATCTATTCTAACCAATTCCACCATTATTCCTTTTAAAGCAATACGTTCAAGACATATTGATACAATACAAACAGGACGTATCTGAAACACTCGTCGACAAAGGGGGACATTTCTACGTCTGTGGCGATGTTTCCATGGCAACTAGTGTGTGTGAAGTCATTAAATCCATCCTCCAGACAACCAGAGCGATGAATGCTTTGGAAGCTAAGCAGTATGTCAACAAAATGAAGGTATGCAACAATCACATCTCTTTCACACTGTACCCGTTTATAAATTAGTTGTTGTAGTATGTGCTGCACACAATTTTATGTAAATAGTGAAAACTTTCATCACCCCTAGTCATAAAACTCCTGCCTTTTCAGTCATTATAATCAGTTTCTATGTCTGTATAACTTGACTTTCAGGACGAGAATCGATACCATGAAGACATCTTCGGAGTGACTCTCCGAACGGCAGAGGTGACCCGAGAAAAACGGCAGTTGGAGCGTAAACGGACCATGGGAAAGATTTCATTGGATAACAAAGAAATCAAACCTCTGCGAATGGTTTGTAATAATATATTCATATAAATGTATCTATGGACTAAGGAAGGGTGATATAAATGTCCAGCTGTACCAACACACTCGGTTGTCAGCCAAAACTTGAGTGTAGTTCGGTATAGCCAACACTTTACAAATTTACTTGTATAATATTGAACAAATATTCACATTATACATTTTTGGTTTGGAATGTTATATGAAGCTGTAACTTCAAGTCAATTATAAGAGAAAATGAAGTATAAGTATGTGTTTATATTCGAAAACAAAATGGAAAACATAAGTGTAAGTTACCTCGACCAATTTATTGTTATACATACATACATACATACATACATACATACATACATACATACATACATACATACATACATACATACATACATACATACTTGTACTCCGGCTGGGCGTTAAATTTCGACTGACATTTACAAATGAGGGCTATTGACCAATCAGGGAAAAGCGTGAAGACAGGTGTATGAGCAGAGTAGCAAATTTATCAAATGTTAGTGGCGGGAGTGTATTTTCTGTGTATGAGATCCAATTAATGGCATCCAGGGAAGAGTGATTAGACTCAGACAATCATAACAAAAACATGACCCCAGACTGTGACTGAACAGATAAGACTTCCGTTCACACGTTGAACACTATTTTCGTAATAATAAACATTACCTCAGAGTGTATTTAGAAGGTGAATAAAATACACATACTACAAGGTAGACGGTATAATGGCAGGGGGAAAGCGACGGTTTGCTGTTATGACAGCTGAGGACATAGATCAGAAACTGAAGGCAAGTGTACTGAAAAACAC
>NC_135566.1:18305000-18307500 GCF_964340395.1 Glandiceps talaboti | reverse complement strand
AGTTGATTATTTCATAATCAGTATTTTGATTAATTGGAGTAACACATCGCAATATAATGAATGCTTTCAATATCAATAATATGTAATAATCATTTCAACAAAAAAGTGACATTTTTCATATTGTCAAGAATTTTACTTGTTATCATTTTGGTAATTAGTTAAAAATAGAAAAAGTGAAAAAAATTGAGATATAGATTATTGCAGAATATAATGTATATAGTAAACAATTACCACTTATGGCATATACTATACTTCATGTCATAGTTTTATTACGACCTTAGTGAACTTCTGAATTATAGTTTCATGTATTTGATTCAATTATTGTCTCAAGAGTATGCGCAGACAGTGGCCTGCAATGTCCTGTATGCGCAGACAGTGGCCTGCAATGTCCTGTATGCGCAGACAGTGGCCTGCAATGTCCTGTATGCGCAGACAGTGGCTTGCAATGTCCTGTATGCGCAGACAGTGGCCTGCAATGTCCTGTATGCGCAGTCAGTGCCCTGCAATGTCCTGTATGCGCAGACAGTGGCCTGCAATGTCCTGTATGCGCAGATAGTTGCCTGCAGTGACCTGTCCTGACCTCACTGGAAATAGTATTGTATTTAAAGGACCATGTCGTATATAATGTTTACTTCGTTCTTAAGGTTTCGTATGAAAAAGCTTCTCAGACAATATACGTTTTCTGAAGCAACACGTTATTTGTTCCAGTAAAGTTTACAGTCTCTTTAAACTTTGTAGTTTACGCCGTACGCTGTTAATAGGAGATCAGAAAATCATTTCAGATTATTGAATTCGCTGAGATTAGACAATCATTTTACATTATCGAATTCGCTGTGATTAGACAATCATTTCACATTATCGAATTCGCTGAGATCAGACACTAATTTCACATTATCGAATTCGCTGAGATTAGACAATCATTTCACATTATTGAATTCGCTGAGATTAGACAATCATTTCACATTATTGAATTCGCTGAGATTAGACAATTATTTCAGATAATTGAATTCGCTGAGATTAGACAATCATTTCACATTATTGAATTCGCTGAGATTAGACAATTATTTCAGATAATTGAATTCGCTGAGATTAGACAATCATTTCACATTATTGAATTCGCTGAGATCAGACAATCATTTCACATTATTGAATTCGCTGAGATCAGACAATCATTTCACATTATTGAATTCGCTGCGATTAGACAATCATTTCACATTATTGAATTCACTGAGATTAGACAATTATTTCACATTATTGAATTCACTGAGATCAGACAATTATTTGCGTTTGTTGAACTCAATAAAAGTAATATAGGCATAGCGACTCACTGTTAGAACATCACTTAGAAATCCTTGACGTTCGATTTTAGCTAATTGTAGATATATTACAGAATGACGTCATCTGTTAACATTGAACCAATCACATTGAAGATATGATATCATTGACCTAGTCATATTGAAGATATGATATCATTGAACCAATCACATTGAAGATATGATATCATTGAACCAATCACATTGAAGATATATCATTGAATCAATCCCATTGAGGAGATCATCACCTAATCTTCTCATTAGAAGCTCGAGTGATCTCGGTACTGACTTGTATTTAGGGGCGTATTGTTATGATAGGCACAGATAAGTAACACAGATTACTTATCTGTGTTATAGGTATAGTCGCTTAGTGTTACGAGCCTCAGAGCTAATAAATTAATTCCATTCTATAAATTTTGATAATTTTCATTATGAACTCTGATATGAAGTCAAAATGCATTTAAACTTTATAGAATACAATGATATGCTGTTATGTAACAACATAAGTCTTTGGCATCTCAACATCGCGTATTTTGGGATTGTTTGTACCAGGTGCGATTGAAACGTCAGCAAGTTTAAGATGACGTGGTGTGTTATTAATTTTAGAACTTCGTCGTATGATTTCATTGTTCTGTAAAAGTACGAATATAATATTGCACAAGTATGTTATGGTCTTGAGATATGAACTTTTATTATTAATCTAGACATTCAAGGTGATTGGATATTGACCCCCAGGTGATGTCTTTCAAGAATACGTCATACTCTAAGAATAGAGATTTATGTAAACTTTGAAATGTATTTAAGTTGGGTTTTTAGCCCATCTAGGGGGAGGGCGGAGACGGAGACGGAGATTGGTCATGTAATAAAATCAACCAAGTCGTTAGCTTGGCGTTCCTTGAAGCCAGATATGAACGTTTCGTTGTGAGTTAAATTCTACACACAGTCCAAGACGGTACGGTACCTCGTAGAAGAGATGGATTGGGAAGAAACTGGTTGGCCGGCTAATTCAACGTTATAGTCTTAAATGGAACAGACTGGCGATTGAAAGCAGCAGTGCAAGTGAGTTCTTCCCCATTTAAACACAATATATCGATAAACTGCACGGAAGGAATTATTAGTTAGAACGTTAGGTAACCCATATTTCAGGCAACACAGCAGCGACAATAGCTAACGATGATACCGATACT